>NW_027472926.1:0-160298 GCF_030347505.1 Rhynchophorus ferrugineus
TCTGCTTCTAACTTGGGCTCAAATTGTAAAATGGTCTTATCTATTGGCGATTTCGTTCCAATTCACATTCCAAGTAATATTCGGCATGCTAATTACATTGCCGGTTGCCAAATTGCATTATCTCTTATAGTTTCCGAGATATGGACTATCGATTATTTACACCTTAGGCTCTGCTTCTAACTTGGACCCAAATTGTAAAATGGTCTTATCTATTGGCGATTTCGTTCCAATTCACTTTCCAAGTAATATTCGGCATGCTAATTACATTGCCGGTTGCCAAATTGCATTATCTCTTATAGTTTCCGAAATATGGACTATCGATAATTTACACCTTAGGCTCTGCTTCTAACTTGGGCCCAAATTGTAAAATGGTCTTATCTATTGGCGATTTCGTTCCAATTCACTCTCCAAGTAATATTCGGCATGCTAATTACATTGCCGGTTGCCAAACTGCATTATCTCTTATAGTTTCCGAGATATGGACTATCGATAATTTACACCTTAGGCTCTGCTTCTAACTTGGGCTCAAATTGTAAAATGGTCTTATCTATTGGCGATTTCGTTCCAATTCACATTCCAAGTAATATTCGGCATGCTAATTGCATTGCCGGTTGCCAAATTGCATTATTCCTTATAGCTTCCGAGATATGGACTGTCGATAATTTACACCTTAGGCTCTGCTTCTAACTTGGGCCCAAATTGTAAAATGGTCTTATCTATTGGCGATTTCGTTCCAATTCACTTTCCATGTAATATTCGGCATGCTAATTACATTGCCGGTTGCCAAATTGCATTATCTCTTATAGTTTCCGAGATATGGACTATCGATAATTTACACCTTAGGCTCTGCTTCTAACTTGGGCCCAAATTGTAAAATCGTCTTATCTATTGGCGATTTCGTTCCAATTCACATTCCAAGTAATATTCGGCATGCTAATTACATTGCCGGTTGCCAAATTGCATTATCTCTTATAGTTTCCGAGATATGGACTATCGATAATTTACACCTTAGGCTATGCTTCTAACTTGGGCCCAAATTGTAAAATGGTCTTATCTATTGGCGATTTCGTTCCAATTCACATTCCAAGTAATATTCGGCATGCTAATTACATTGCCGGTTGCCAAATTGCATTATCTCTTATAGTTTCCGAGATATGGACTATCGATAATTTACATCATAGGCTCTGCTTCTAACTTGGGCCCAAATTGTAAAATGGTCTTATCTATTGGCGATTTCGTTCCAATTCACAATCCAAGTAATATTCGGCATGCTAATTACATTGCCGTTTGCCAAATTGCATTATCTCTTATAGTTTCCGATATATGGACTATCGTTAATTTACACCTTAGGCTCTGCTTCTAACTTGGGCCCAAATTGTAAAATGGTCTTATCTATTGCCGATTTCGCTCCAATTCACATTCCAAGTAATATTCGGCATGCTAATTACATTGCCGGTTGCCAAATTGCATTATCTCTTATAGTTTCCGAGATATGGACTATCGATAATTTACACCTTAGGCTCTGCTTCTAACTTAGGCCCAAATTGTAAAATGGTCTTATCTATTGGCGATTTCATTCCAATTCACATTCCAAGTAATATTCGGCATGCTAATTACATTGCCGGTTGCCAAATTGCATTATCTCTTATAGTTTCCGAGATATGGACTATCGATAATTTACACCTTAGGCTCTGCTTCTAACTTGGGCCCAATTTGTAAAACGGTCTTATCTATTTGCGATTTCGTTCCAATTCACATTCCAAGTAATATTCGGCATGCTAATTACATTGCCGGTTGCCAAATTGCATTATCTCTTATAGTTTCCGAGATATGGACTATCGATAATTTACACCTTAGGCTCTGCTTCTAACTTGGGCCCAAATTGTAAAATCGTCTTATCTATTGGCGATTTCGTTCCAATTCACATTCCAAGTAATATTCGGCATGCTAATTACATTGCCGGTTGCCAAATTGCATTATCTCTTATAGTTTCCGAGATATGGACTATCGATAATTTACACCTTAGGCTCTGCTTCTAACTTGGGCCCAAATTGTAAAATGGTCTTATCTATTGGCGATTTCGTTCCAATTCACATTCCAAGTAATATTCGGCATGCTAGTTACATTGCCGGTTGCCAAATTGAATTATCTCTTATAGTTTCCGAGATATGGACTATCGATAATTTACACCTTAGGCTCTGCTTCTAACTTGGGCCCAAATTGTAAAATGGTCTTATCTATTGCCGATTTCGTTCCAATTCACATTCCAAGTAATATTCGGCATGCTAGTTACATTGCCGGTTGCCAAATTGAATTATCTCTTATAGTTTCCGAGATATGGACTATCGATAATTTACACCTTAGGCTCTGCTTCTAACTTGGGCCCAAATTGTAAAATGGTCTTATCTATTGGCGATTTCGTTCCAATTCACATTCCAAGTAATATTCGGCATGCTAGTTACATTGCCGGTTGCCAAATTGAATTATCTCTTATAGTTTCCGAGATATGGACTATCGATAATTTACACCTTAGGCTCTGCTTCTAACTTGGGCCCAAATTGTAAAATGGTCTTATCTATTGGCGATTTCGTTCCAATTCACATTCCAAGTAGTATTCGGCATGCTAATTACATTGCCGGTTGCCAAATTGCATTATCTCTTATAGTTTCCGAGATATGGACTATCGATAATTTACACCTTAGGCTCTGCTTCTAACTTGGGCCCACATTGTAAAACGGTCTTATCTATTGGCGATTTCGTTCCAATTCACATTCCAAGTAATATTCGGCATGCTAATTACATTGCCGGTTGCCAAATTGCATTATCTCTTATAGTTTCCGAGATATGGACTATCGATAATTTACACCTTAGGCTCTGCTTCTAACTTGGGCCCAAATTGTAAAATGGTCTTATCTATTGCCGATTTCGTTCCAATTCACGTTACAAGTAATATTCGGCATGCTAATTACATTGCCGGTTGCCAAATTGCATTATCTCTTATAGTTTCCGAGATATGGACTATCGATAATTTACACCTTAGGCTCTGCTTCTAACTTGGGCCCAAATTGTAAAATGGTCTTATCTATTGGCGATTTCGTTCCAATTCACATTCCAAGTAATATTCGGCATGCTAATTATATTGCCGGTTGATAAATTGCATTATCTCTTATAGTTTCCGAGATATGGACTATCGATAATTTACACCTTAGGCTCTGCTTCTAACTTGGGCCCAAATTGTAAAATGGTCTTATCTATTGGCAATTTCGTTCCAATTCACATTCCAAGTAATATTCGGCATGCTAATTACATTGCCGGTTGCCAAATTGCATTATCTCTTATAGTTTCCGAGATATGGACTATCGATAATTTACACCTTAGGCTCTGCTTCTAACTTGGGCCCAAATTGTAAAATCGTCTTATCTATTGGCGATTTCGTTCCAATTCACATTCCAAGTAATATTCGGCATGCTAATTACATTGCCGGTTGCTAAATTGCATTATCTCTTATAGTTTCCGAGATATGGACTATCGATAATTTACACCTTAGGCTCTGCTTCTAACTTGGGCCCAAATTGTAAAATGGTCTTATCTATTGGCGATTTCGTTCCAATTCACATTCCAAGTAATATTCGGCATGCTAATTACATTGCCGGTTGCCAAATTGCATTATCTCTTATAGTTTCCGAGATATGGACTATCGATAATTTACACCTTAGGCTCTGCTTCTAACTTGGGCCCACATTGTAAAATGGTCTTATCTATTGGCGATTTCGTTCCAATTCATATTCCAAGTAATATTCGGCATGCTAATTACATTGCCGGTTGCCAAATTGCATTATCTCTTATAGTTTCCGAGATATGGACTATCGATAATTTACACCTTAGGCTCTGCTTCTAACTTGGGCCCAAATTGTAAAATGGTCTTATCTATTGCCGATTTCGTTCCAATTCACGTTACAAGTAATATTCGGCATGCTAATTACATTGCCGGTTGCCAAATTGCATTATCTCTTATAGATTCCGAGATATGGACTATCGATAATTTACACCTTAGGCTCTGCTTCTAACTTGGGCCCAAATTGTAAAATGGTCTTATCTATTGGCGATTTCGTTCCAATTCACATTCCAAGTAATATTCGGCATGCTAATTATATTGCCGGTTGATAAATTGCATTATCTCTTATAGTTTCCGAGATATGGACTATCGATAATTTACACCTTTGGCTCTGCTTCTAACTTGGGCCCAAATTGTAAAATGGTCTTATCTATTGGCAATTTCGTTCCAATTCACATTCCAAGTAATATTCGGCATGCTAATTACATTGCCGGTTGCTAAATTGCATTATCTCTTATAGTTTCCGAGATATGGACTATCGATAATTTACACCTTAGGCTCTGCTTCTAACTTGGGCCCAAATTGTAAAATGGTCTTATCTATTGGCGATTTCGTTCCAATTCACATTCCAAGTAATATTCGGCATGCTAATTACATTGCCGGTTGCCAAATTGCATTATCTCTTATAGTTTCCGAGATATGGACTATCGATAATTTACACCTTAGGCTCTGCTTCTAACTTGGGCCCACATTGTAAAATGGTCTTATCTATTGGCGATTTCGTTCCAATTCATATTCCAAGTAATATTCGGCATGCTAATTGCATTGCCGGTTGCCAAATTGCATTATTCCTTATAGCTTCCGAGATATGGACTGTCGATAATTTACACCTTAGGCTCTGCTTCTAACTTGGGCCCAAATTGTAAAATGGTCTTATCTATTGGCGATTTCGTTCCAATTCACTTTCCATGTAATATTCGGCATGCTAATTACATTGCCGGTTGCCAAATTGCATTATCTCTTATAGTTTCCGAGATATGGACTATCGATAATTTACACCTTAGGCTCTGCTTCTAACTTGGGCCCAAATTGTAAAATCGTCTTATCTATTGGCGATTTCGTTCCAATTCACATTCCAAGTAATATTCGGCATGCTAATTACATTGCCGGTTGCCAAATTGCATTATCTCTTATAGTTTCCGAGATATGGACTATCGATAATTTACACCTTAGGCTATGCTTCTAACTTGGGCCCAAATTGTAAAATGGTCTTATCTATTGGCGATTTCGTTCCAATTCACATTCCAAGTAATATTCGGCATGCTAATTACATTGCCGGTTGCCAAATTGCATTATCTCTTATAGTTTCCGAGATATGGACTATCGATAATTTACATCATAGGCTCTGCTTCTAACTTGGGCCCAAATTGTAAAATGGTCTTATCTATTGGCGATTTCGTTCCAATTCACAATCCAAGTAATATTCGGCATGCTAATTACATTGCCGTTTGCCAAATTGCATTATCTCTTATAGTTTCCGATATATGGACTATCGTTAATTTACACCTTAGGCTCTGCTTCTAACTTGGGCCCAAATTGTAAAATGGTCTTATCTATTGCCGATTTCGCTCCAATTCACATTCCAAGTAATATTCGGCATGCTAATTACATTGCCGGTTGCCAAATTGCATTATCTCTTATAGTTTCCGAGATATGGACTATCGATAATTTACACCTTAGGCTCTGCTTCTAACTTAGGCCCAAATTGTAAAATGGTCTTATCTATTGGCGATTTCATTCCAATTCACATTCCAAGTAATATTCGGCATGCTAATTACATTGCCGGTTGCCAAATTGCATTATCTCTTATAGTTTCCGAGATATGGACTATCGATAATTTACACCTTAGGCTCTGCTTCTAACTTGGGCCCAATTTGTAAAACGGTCTTATCTATTTGCGATTTCGTTCCAATTCACATTCCAAGTAATATTCGGCATGCTAATTACATTGCCGGTTGCCAAATTGCATTATCTCTTATAGTTTCCGAGATATGGACTATCGATAATTTACACCTTAGGCTCTGCTTCTAACTTGGGCCCAAATTGTAAAATCGTCTTATCTATTGGCGATTTCGTTCCAATTCACATTCCAAGTAATATTCGGCATGCTAATTACATTGCCGGTTGCCAAATTGCATTATCTCTTATAGTTTCCGAGATATGGACTATCGATAATTTACACCTTAGGCTCTGCTTCTAACTTGGGCCCAAATTGTAAAATGGTCTTATCTATTGGCGATTTCGTTCCAATTCACATTCCAAGTAATATTCGGCATGCTAGTTACATTGCCGGTTGCCAAATTGAATTATCTCTTATAGTTTCCGAGATATGGACTATCGATAATTTACACCTTAGGCTCTGCTTCTAACTTGGGCCCAAATTGTAAAATGGTCTTATCTATTGCCGATTTCGTTCCAATTCACATTCCAAGTAATATTCGGCATGCTAGTTACATTGCCGGTTGCCAAATTGAATTATCTCTTATAGTTTCCGAGATATGGACTATCGATAATTTACACCTTAGGCTCTGCTTCTAACTTGGGCCCAAATTGTAAAATGGTCTTATCTATTGGCGATTTCGTTCCAATTCACATTCCAAGTAGTATTCGGCATGCTAATTACATTGCCGGTTGCCAAATTGCATTATCTCTTATAGTTTCCGAGATATGGACTATCGATAATTTACACCTTAGGCTCTGCTTCTAACTTGGGCCCACATTGTAAAACGGTCTTATCTATTGGCGATTTCGTTCCAATTCACATTCCAAGTAATATTCGGCATGCTAATTACATTGCCGGTTGCCAAATTGCATTATCTCTTATAGTTTCCGAGATATGGACTATCGATAATTTACACCTTAGGCTCTGCTTCTAACTTGGGCCCAAATTGTAAAATGGTCTTATCTATTGCCGATTTCGTTCCAATTCACGTTACAAGTAATATTCGGCATGCTAATTACATTGCCGGTTGCCAAATTGCATTATCTCTTATAGTTTCCGAGATATGGACTATCGATAATTTACACCTTAGGCTCTGCTTCTAACTTGGGCCCAAATTGTAAAATGGTCTTATCTATTGGCGATTTCGTTCCAATTCACATTCCAAGTAATATTCGGCATGCTAATTATATTGCCGGTTGATAAATTGCATTATCTCTTATAGTTTCCGAGATATGGACTATCGATAATTTACACCTTAGGCTCTGCTTCTAACTTGGGCCCAAATTGTAAAATGGTCTTATCTATTGGCAATTTCGTTCCAATTCACATTCCAAGTAATATTCGGCATGCTAATTACATTGCCGGTTGCCAAATTGCATTATCTCTTATAGTTTCCGAGATATGGACTATCGATAATTTACACCTTAGGCTCTGCTTCTAACTTGGGCCCAAATTGTATAATGGTCTTATCTATTGGCGATTTCGTTCCAATTCACATTCCAAGTAATATTCGGCATGCTAATTACATTGCCGGTTGCCAAATTGCATTATCTCTTATAGTTTCCGAGATATGGACTATCGATAATTTACACCTTAGGCTCTGCTTCTAACTTGGGCCCACATTGTAAAATGGTCTTATCTATTGGCGATTTCGTTCCAATTCATATTCCAAGTAATATTCGGCATGCTAATTACATTGCCGGTTGCCAAATTGCATTATCTCTTATAGTTTCCGAGATATGGACTATCGATAATTTACACCTTAGGCTCTGCTTCTAACTTGGGCCCAAATTGTAAAATGGTCTTATCTATTGCCGATTTCGTTCCAATTCACGTTACAAGTAATATTCGGCATGCTAATTACATTGCCGGTTGCCAAATTGCATTATCTCTTATAGATTCCGAGATATGGACTATCGATAATTTACACCTTAGGCTCTGCTTCTAACTTGGGCCCAAATTGTAAAATGGTCTTATCTATTGGCGATTTCGTTCCAATTCACATTCCAAGTAATATTCGGCATGCTAATTATATTGCCGGTTGATAAATTGCATTATCTCTTATAGTTTCCGAGATATGGACTATCGATAATTTACACCTTTGGCTCTGCTTCTAACTTGGGCCCAAATTGTAAAATGGTCTTATCTATTGGCAATTTCGTTCCAATTCACATTCCAAGTAATATTCGGCATGCTAATTACATTGCCGGTTGCCAAATTGCATTATCTCTTATAGTTTCCGAGATATGGACTATCGATAATTTACACCTTAGGCTCTGCTTCTAACTTGGGCCCAAATTGTAAAATCGTCTTATCTATTGGCGATTTCGTTCCAATTCACATTCCAAGTAATATTCGGCATGCTAATTACATTGCCGGTTGCCAAATTGCATTATCTCTTATAGTTTCCGAGATATGGACTATCGATAATTTACACCTTAGGCTCTGCTTCTAACTTGGGCCCAAATTGTAAAATGGTCTTATCTATTGGCGATTTCGTTCCAATTCACATTCCAAGTAATATTCGGCATGCTAATTACATTGCCGGTTGCCAAATTGCATTATCTCTTATAGTTTCCGAGATATGGGCTATCGATAATTTACATCTTAGGCTCTGCTTCTAACTTGGGCCCAAATTGTAAAATGGTCTTATCTATTGGCGATTTCGTTCCAATTCACATTCCAAGTAATATTCGGCATGCTAATTACATTGCCGGTTGCCAAATTGCATTATCTCTTATAGTTTCCGAGATATGGACTATCGTTAATTTACACCTTAGGCTCTGCTTCTAACTTGGGCCCAAATTGTAAAATGGTCTTATCTATTGCCGATTTCGTTCCAATTCACATTCCAGGTAATATTCGGCATGCTAATTACATTGCCGGTTGCCAAATTGCATTATCTCTTATAGTTTCCGAGATATGGACTATGGATAATTTACACCTTAGGCTCTGCTTCTAACTTGTGCCCAAATTGTAAAATGGTCTTATCTATTGCCGATTTCGTTCCAATTCACATTCCAAGTAATATTCGGCATGCTAATTACATTGCCGGTTGCCAAATTGCATTATCTCTTATTGTTTCCGAGATATGGACTATCGATAATTTACACCTTAGGCTCTGCTTCTAACTTGGGCCCAAATTGTAAAATGGTCTTATCTATTGGCGATTTCATTCCAATTCACATTCCAAGTAATATTCGGCATGCTAATTACATTGCCGGTTGCCAAATTGCATTATCTCTTATAGTTTCCGAGATATGGACTATCGATAATTTACACCTTAGGCTCTGCTTCTAACTTGGGCCCAAATTGTAAAATGGTCTTATCTATTGGCGATTTCGTTCCAATTCACATTCCAAGTAATATTCGGCATGCTAATTACATTGCCGGTTGCCAAATTGCATTATCTCTTATAGGTTCGTCCATCGATCGATGGACGAACCTAATTATCGATAGTCCATATCTCGGAAACTATAAGAGATAATGCAATTTGGCAACCGGCAATGTAATTAGCATGCCGAATACTACTTGGAATGTGAATTGGAACGAAATCGCCAACAGATAAGACCATTTTACAGTTTGGGCCCAAGTTAGAAGCAGAGCCTAAGGTTAAAAATAATCGATAGTCCATATCTCGGAAACTATAAGAGATAATGCAATTTGGGAACCGGCAATGTAATTAGCATGCCGAATATTACATGGAATGTGAATTGGAACGAAATCGCCAATAGATAAGGCCATTTTACAATTTGGGCCCAAGTTAGAAGCAGAGCCTAAGGTGTAAATTATCGATAGTCCATATCTCGGAAACTATAAGAGATAATGCAACTTGGCCACCGGCAATGTAATTAGCATGCCGAATATTACTTGGAATGTGAATTGGAACGAAATCGCCAATAGGTAAGACCATTTTACAATTTGGGCCCAAGTTAGAAGCAGAGCCTAAGGTGTAAATTATCGATAGTCCATATCTCGGAAACTATAGGAGATAATTCAATTTGGCAACCGGCAATGTAATTAGCATGCCGAATATTAATTGGAATGTGAATTGGAACGAAATCGCCAATAGATAAGACCATTTTACAATTTGGGCCCAAGTTAGAAGCAGAGCCTAAGGTGTAAATTATCGATAGTCCATATCTCGGAAACTATAAGAGATAATAAAATTTGGCAACCGGCAATGTAATTAGCATGCCGAATATTACTTGGAATGTGAATTGGAACGAAATCGCCAATAGATAAGACCATTTTACAATTTGGGCCCAAGTTAGAAGCAGAGCCTAAGGTGTAAATTATCGATAGTCCATATCTCTGAAACTATAAGAGATAATGCAATTTGGCAACCGGCAATGTAATCAGCATGCCGAGTATTACTTGGAATGTGAATTGGAACGAAATCGCCAATAGATAAGACCATTTTACAATTTGGGCCCAAGTTAGAAGCAGAGCCTAAGGTGTAAATTATCGATAGTCCATATCTCGGAAACTATAAGAGATAATGCAATTTGGCAACCGGCAATGTAATTAGCATGCCGAATATTACTTGGAATGTGAATTGGAACGAAATTGCCAATAGATAAGACCATTTTACAATTTGGGCCCAAGTTAGAAGCAGAGCCTAAGGTGTAAATTATCCATAGTCCATATCTCGGAAACTATAAGAGATAATGCAATTTGGCAACTGGCAATGTAATTAGCATGCCGAATATTACTTGGAATGTGAATTGGAAGGAAATCGCCAATAGATAAGACCATTTTACAATTTGGGCCCAAGTTAGAAGCAGAGCCTAAGGTGTAAATTATCGATAGTCCATATCTCGGAAACTATAAGAGATAATGCACTTTGGCAACCGGCAATGTAATAAGCATGCCGAATACTACTTGGAATGTGAATTGGAACGAAATCGCCAATAGATAAGACCATTTTACAATTTGGGCCCAAGTTAGAAGCAGAGCCGAAGTTGTAAATTATCGATAGTCCATATCTCGGAAACTATAAGAGATAATTCAATTTGGCAACCGGCAATGTAATTAGCAAGCCGAATATTACTTGGAATGTGAATTGGAACGAAATCGCCAATAGATAAGACCATTTTACAATTTGGGCCCAAGTTAGAAGCAGAGCCTCAGGTGTAAATTATCGATAGTCCATATCTCGGAAACTATAAGAGATAATGCAATTTGGCAACCGGCAATGTAATTAGCATGCCGAATATTACTTGGAATGTGAATTGGAACGAAATCGCCAATAGATAAGACGATTTTACAATTTGGGCCCAAGTTAGAAGCAGAGCCTAAGGTGTAAATTATCGATAGTCCATATCTCGGAAACTATAAGAGATAATGCAATTTGGCAACCGGCAATGTAATTAGCATGCCGAATATTACTTGGAATGTGAATTGGAACGAAATCGCCAATAGATAAGACCATTTTACAATTTGGGCCCAAGTTAGAAGCAGAGCCTAAGGTGTAAATTATCGATAGTCCATATCTCGGAAACTATAAGAGATAAAGCAATTTGGCAACCGGCAATGTAATTAGCATGCCGAATATTACTTGGAATGTGAATTGGAACGAAATCGCCAATAGATAAGACCATTTTACAATTTGGGCCCAAGTTAGAAGCAGAGCCTAAGGTGTAAATTATCGATAGTCCATATCTCGGAAACTATAAGAGATAATGCAATTTGGCAACCGGCAATGTAATTAGCATGCCGAATATTACTTGGAATGTGAATTGCACGAAATCGCCAATAGATAAGGCCATTTTACAATTTGGGCCCAAGTTAGAAGCAGAGCCTAAGATGTAAATAATCGATAGTCCATATCTCGGAAACTATAAGAGATAATGCAATTTGGCAACCGGCAATGTAATTAGCATGCCGAATATTACTTGGAATGTGAATTGGAACGAAATCGCCAATAGATAAGACCATTTTACAATTTGGGCCCAAGTTAGAAGCAGAGCCTAAGGTGTAAATTATCGATAGTCCATATCTCGGAAACTATAAGAGATAATGCAATTTGGCAACCGGCAATGTAATTAGCATGCCGAATATTACTTGGAATGTGAATTGGAACGAAATCGCCAATAGATAAGACCATTTTACAATTTGGGCCCAAGTTAGAAGCAGAGCCTAAGGTGTAAATTATCGATAGTCCATATCTCGGAAACTATAAGAGATAATGCAATTTGGCAACCGGCAATGTAATTAGCATGCCGAATATTACTTGGAATGTGAATTGGAACGAAATCGCCAATAGATAAGACCATTTTACAATTTGGGCCCAAGTTAGAAGCAGAGCCTAAGGTGTAAATTATCGATAGTCCATATCTCGGAAACTATAAGAGATAATGCAATTTGGCAACCGGCAATGTAATTAGCATGCCGAATATTACTTGGAATGTGAATTGGAACGAAATCGCCAATAGATAAGACCATTTTACAATTTGGGCCCAAGTTAGAAGCAGAGCCTAAGGTGTAAATTATCGATAGTCCATATCTCGGAAACTATAAGAGATAATGCAATTTGGCAACCGGCAATATAATTAGCATGCCGAATATTACTTGGAATGTGAATTGGAATGAAATCGCCAATAGATAAGACCATTTTACAATTTCTGCCCAAGTTAGAAGCAGAGCCTAAGGTGTAAATTATCGATAGTCCATATCTCGGAAACAATAAGAGATAATGCAATTTGGCAACCGGCAATGTAATTAGCATGCCGAATATTACTTGGAATGTGAATTGGAACGAAATCGGCAATAGATAAGACCATTTTACAATTTGGGCCCAAGTTAGAAGCAGAGCCTAAGGTGTAAATTATCCATAGTCCATATCTCGGAAACTATAAGAGATAATGCAATTTGGCAACTGGCAATGTAATTAGCATGCCGAATATTACTTGGAATGTAAATTGGAACGAAATCGCAAATAGATAGGACCATTTTACAATTTGGGCCCAAGTTAGAAGCAGAGCCTAAGGTGTAAATTATCGATAGTCCATATCTCGGAAACTATAAGAGATAATGCAATTTGGCAACCGGCAATGTAATTAGCATGCCGAATACTACTTGGAATGTGAATTGGAACGAAATCGCCAACAGATAAGACCATTTTACAGTTTGGGCCCAAGTTAGAAGCAGAGCCTAAGGTTAAAAATAATCGATAGTCCATATCTCGGAAACTATAAGAGATAATGCAATTTGGGAACCGGCAATGTAATTAGCATGCCGAATATTACATGGAATGTGAATTGGAACGAAATCGCCAATAGATAAGGCCATTTTACAATTTGGGCCCAAGTTAGAAGCAGAGCCTAAGGTGTAAATTATCGATAGTCCATATCTCGGAAACTATAAGAGATAATGCAACTTGGCCACCGGCAATGTAATTAGCATGCCGAATATTACTTGGAATGTGAATTGGAACGAAATCGCCAATAGGTAAGACCATTTTACAATTTGGGCCCAAGTTAGAAGCAGAGCCTAAGGTGTAAATTATCGATAGTCCATATCTCGGAAACTATAGGAGATAATTCAATTTGGCAACCGGCAATGTAATTAGCATGCCGAATATTACTTGGAATGTGAATTGGAACGAAATCGCCAATAGATAAGACCATTTTACAATTTGGGCCCAAGTTAGAAGCAGAGCCTAAGGTGTAAATTATCGATAGTCCATATCTCGGAAACTATAAGAGATAATAAAATTTGGCAACCGGCAATGTAATTAGCATGCCGAATATTACTTGGAATGTGAATTGGAACGAAATCGCCAATAGATAAGACCATTTTACAATTTGGGCCCAAGTTAGAAGCAGAGCCTAAGGTGTAAATTATCGATAGTCCATATCTCTGAAACTATAAGAGATAATGCAATTTGGCAACCGGCAATGTAATCAGCATGCCGAGTATTACTTGGAATGTGAATTGGAACGAAATCGCCAATAGATAAGACCATTTTACAATTTGGGCCCAAGTTAGAAGCAGAGCCTAAGGTGTAAATTATCGATAGTCCATATCTCGGAAACTATAAGAGATAATGCAATTTGGCAACCGGCAATGTAATTAGCATGCCGAATATTACTTGGAATGTGAATTGGAACGAAATCGCCAATAGATAAGACCATTTTACAATTTGGGCCCAAGTTAGAAGCAGAGCCTAAGGTGTAAATTATCCATAGTCCATATCTCGGAAACTATAAGAGATAATGCAATTTGGCAACTGGCAATGTAATTAGCATGCCGAATATTACTTGGAATGTGAATTGGAAGGAAATCGCCAATAGATAAGACCATTTTACAATTTGGGCCCAAGTTAGAAGCAGAGCCTAAGGTGTAAATTATCGATAGTCCATATCTCGGAAACTATAAGAGATAATGCAATTTGGCAACCGGCAATGTAATAAGCATGCCGAATACTACTTGGAATGTGAATTGGAACGAAATCGCCAATAGATAAGACCATTTTACAATTTGGGCCCAAGTTAGAAGCAGAGCCGAAGGTGTAAATTATCGATAGTCCATATCTCGGAAACTATAAGAGATAATTCAATTTGGCAACCGGCAATGTAATTAGCAAGCCGAATATTACTTGGAATGTGAATTGGAACGAAATCGCCAATAGATAAGACCATTTTACAATTTGGGCCCAAGTTAGAAGCAGAGCCTCAGGTGTAAATTATCGATAGTCCATATCTCGGAAACTATAAGAGATAATGCAATTTGGCAAACGGCAATGTAATTAGCATGCCGAATATTACTTGGAATGTGAATTGGAACGAAATCGCCAATAGATAAGACGATTTTACAATTTGGGCCCAAGTTAGAAGCAGAGCCTAAGGTGTAAATTATCGATAGTCCATATCTCGGAAACTATAAGAGATAATGCAATTTGGCAACCGGCAATGTAATTAGCATGCCGAATATTACTTGGAATGTGAATTGGAACGAAATCGCCAATAGATAAGACCATTTTACAATTTGGGCCCAAGTTAGAAGCAGAGCCTAAGGTGTAAATTATCGATAGTCCATATCTCGGAAACTATAAGAGATAAAGCAATTTGGCAACCGGCAATGTAATTAGCATGCCGAATATTACTTGGAATGTGAATTGGAACGAAATCGCCAATAGATAAGACCATTTTACAATTTGGGCCCAAGTTAGAAGCAGAGCCTAAGGTGTAAATTATCGATAGTCCATATCTCGGAAACTATAAGAGATAATGCAATTTGGCAACCGGCAATGTAATTAGCATGCCGAATATTACTTGGAATGTGAATTGCACGAAATCGCCAATAGATAAGGCCATTTTACAATTTGGGCCCAAGTTAGAAGCAGAGCCTAAGATGTAAATAATCGATAGTCCATATCTCGGAAACTATAAGAGATAATGCAATTTGGCAACCGGCAATGTAATTAGCATGCCGAATATTACTTGGAATGTGAATTGGAACGAAATCGCCAATAGATAAGACCATTTTACAATTTGGGCCCAAGTTAGAAGCAGAGCCTAAGGTGTAAATTATCGATAGTCCATATCTCGGAAACTATAAGAGATAATGCAATTTGGCAACCGGCAATGTAATTAGCATGCCGAATATTACTTGGAATGTGAATTGGAACGAAATCGCCAATAGATAAGACCATTTTACAATTTGGGCCCAAGTTAGAAGCAGAGCCTAAAGTGTAAATTATCGATAGTCCATATCTCGGAAACTATAAGAGATAATGCAATTTGGCAACCGGCAATGTAATTAGCATGCCGAATATTACTTGGAATGTGAATTGGAACGAAATCGCCAATAGATAAGACCATTTTACAATTTGGGCCCAAGTTAGAAGCAGAGCCTAAGGTGTAAATTATCGATAGTCCATATCTCGGAAACTATAAGAGATAATGCAATTTGGCAACCGGCAATGTAATTAGCATGCCGAATATTACTTGGAATGTGAATTGGAACGAAATCGCCAATAGATAAGACCATTTTACAATTTGGGCCCAAGTTAGAAGCAGAGCCTAAGGTGTAAATTATCGATAGTCCATATCTCGGAAACTATAAGAGATAATGCAATTTGGCAACCGGCAATGTAATTAGCATGCCGAATATTACTTGGAATGTGAATTGGAACGAAATCGCCAATAGATAAGACCATTTTACAATTTGGGCCCAAGTTAGAAGCAGAGCCTAAGGTGTAAATTATCGATAGTCCATATCTCGGAAACAATAAGAGATAATGCAATTTGGCAACCGGCAATGTAATTAGCATGCCGAATATTACTTGGAATGTGAATTGGAACGAAATCGGCAATAGATAAGACCATTTTACAATTTGGGCCCAAGTTAGAAGCAGAGCCTAAGGTGTAAATTATCCATAGTCCATATCTCGGAAACTATAAGAGATAATGCAATTTGGCAACTGGCAATGTAATTAGCATGCCGAATATTACTTGGAATGTAAATTGGAACGAAATCGCAAATAGATAGGACCATTTTACAATTTGGGCCCAAGTTAGAAGCAGAGCCTAAGGTGTAAATTATCGATAGTCCATATCTCGGAAACTATAAGAGATAATGCAATTTGGCAACCGGCAATGTAATTAGCATGCCGAATACTACTTGGAATGTGAATTGGAACGAAATCGCCAACAGATAAGACCATTTTACAGTTTGGGCCCAAGTTAGAAGCAGAGCCTAAGGTTAAAAATAATCGATAGTCCATATCTCGGAAACTATAAGAGATAATGCAATTTGGGAACCGGCAATGTAATTAGCATGCCGAATATTACATGGAATGTGAATTGGAACGAAATCGCCAATAGATAAGGCCATTTTACAATTTGGGCCCAAGTTAGAAGCAGAGCCTAAGGTGTAAATTATCGATAGTCCATATCTCGGAAACTATAAGAGATAATGCAACTTGGCCACCGGCAATGTAATTAGCATGCCGAATATTACTTGGAATGTGAATTGGAACGAAATCGCCAATAGGTAAGACCATTTTACAATTTGGGCCCAAGTTAGAAGCAGAGCCTAAGGTGTAAATTATCGATAGTCCATATCTCGGAAACTATAGGAGATAATTCAATTTGGCAACCGGCAATGTAATTAGCATGCCGAATATTACTTGGAATGTGAATTGGAACGAAATCGCCAATAGATAAGACCATTTTACAATTTGGGCCCAAGTTAGAAGCAGAGCCTAAGGTGTAAATTATCGATAGTCCATATCTCGGAAACTATAAGAGATAATAAAATTTGGCAACCGGCAATGTAATTAGCATGCCGAATATTACTTGGAATGTGAATTGGAACGAAATCGCCAATAGATAAGACCATTTTACAATTTGGGCCCAAGTTAGAAGCAGAGCCTAAGGTGTAAATTATCGATAGTCCATATCTCTGAAACTATAAGAGATAATGCAATTTGGCAACCGGCAATGTAATCAGCATGCCGAGTATTACTTGGAATGTGAATTGGAACGAAATCGCCAATAGATAAGACCATTTTACAATTTGGGCCCAAGTTAGAAGCAGAGCCTAAGGTGTAAATTATCGATAGTCCATATCTCGGAAACTATAAGAGATAATGCAATTTGGCAACCGGCAATGTAATTAGCATGCCGAATATTACTTGGAATGTGAATTGGAACGAAATCGCCAATAGATAAGACCATTTTACAATTTGGGCCCAAGTTAGAAGCAGAGCCTAAGGTGTAAATTATCCATAGTCCATATCTCGGAAACCATAAGAGATAATGCAATTTGGCAACTGGCAATGTAATTAGCATGCCGAATATTACTTGGAATGTGAATTGGAAGGAAATCGCCAATAGATAAGACCATTTTACAATTTGGGCCCAAGTTAGAAGCAGAGCCTAAGGTGTAAATTATCGATAGTCCATATCTCGGAAACTATAAGAGATAATGCAATTTGGCAACCGGCAATGTAATTAGCAAGCCGAATATTACTTGGAATGTGAATTGGAACGAAATCGCCAATAGATAAGACCATTTTACAATTTGGGCCCAAGTTATAAGCAGAGCCTCAGGTGTAAATTATCGATAGTCCATATCTCGGAAACTATAAGAGATAATGCAATTTGGCAACCGGCAATGTAATTAGCATGCCGAATATTACTTGGAATGTGAATTGGAACGAAATCGCCAATAGATAAAACGATTTTACAATTTGGGCCCAAGTTAGAAGCAGAGCCTAAGGTGTAAATTATCGATAGTCCATATCTCGGAAACTATAAGCGATAATGCAATTTGGCAACCGGCAATGTAATTAGCATGCCGAATATTACTTGGAATGTGAATTGGAACGAAATCGCCAATAGATAAGACCATTTTACAATTTGGGCCCAAGTTAGAAGCAGAGCCTAAGGTGTAAATTATCGATAGTCCATATCTCGGAAACTATAAGAGATAATGCAATTTGGCAACCGGCAATGTAATAAGCATGCCGAATACTACTTGGAATGTGAATTGGAACGAAATCGCCAATAGATAAGACCATTTTACAATTTGGGCCCAAGTTAGAAGCAGAGCCGAAGGTGTAAATTATCGATAGTCCATATCTCGGAAACTATAAGAGATAATTCAATTTGGCAACCGGCAATGTAATTAGCAAGCCGAATATTACTTGGAATGTGAATTGGAACGAAATCGCCAATAGATAAGACCATTTTGCAATTTGGGCCCAAGTTAGAAGCAGAGCCTCAGGTGTAAATTATCGATAGTCCATATCTCGGAAACTATAAGAGATAATGCAATTTGGCAACCGGCAATGTAATTAGCATGCCGAATATTACTTGGAATGTGAATTGGAACGAAATCGCCAATAGATAAGACGATTTTACAATTTGGGCCCAAGTTAGAAGCAGAGCCTAAGGTGTAAATTATCGATAGTCCATATCTCGGAAACTATAAGAGATAATGCAATTTGGCAACCGGCAATGTAATTAGCATGCCGAATATTACTTGGAATGTGAATTGGAACGAAATCGCCAATAGATAAGACCATTTTACAATTTGGGCCCAAGTTAGAAGCAGAGCCTAAGGTGTAAATTATCGATAGTCCATATCTCGGAAACTATAAGAGATAATGCAATTTGGCAACCGGCAATGTAATTAGCATGCCGAATATTACTTGGAATGTGAATTGGAACGAAATCGCCAATAGATAAGACCATTTTACAATTTGGGCCCAAGTTAGAAGCAGAGCCTAAGGTGTAAATTATCGATAGTCCATATCTCGGAAACTATAAGAGATAAAGCAATTTGGCAACCGGCAATGTAATTAGCATGCCGAATATTACTTGGAATGTGAATTGGAACGAAATCGCCAATAGATAAGACCATTTTACAATTTGGGCCCAAGTTAGAAGCAGAGCCTAAGGTGTAAATTATCGATAGTCCATATCTCGGAAACTATAAGAGATAATGCAATTTGGCAACCGGCAATGTAATTAGCATACCGAATATTACTTGGAATGTGAATTGCACGAAATCGCCAATAGATAAGGCCATTTTACAATTTGGGCCCAAGTTAGAAGCAGAGCCTAAGATGTAAATAATCGATAGTCCATATCTCGTAAACTATAAGAGATAATGCAATTTGGCAACCGGCAATGTAATTAGCATGCCGAATATTACTTGGAATGTGAATTGGAACGAAATCGCCAATAGATAAGACCATTTTACAATTTGGGCCCAAGTTAGAAGCAGAGCCTAAGGTGTAAATTATCGATAGTCCATATCTCGGAAACTATAAGAGATAATGCAATTTGGCAACCGGCAATGTAATTAGCATGCCGAATATTACTTGGAATGTGAATTGGAACGAAATCGCCAACAGATAAGACCATTTTACAATTTGGGCCCAAGTTAGAAGCAGAGCCTAAAGTGTAAATTATCGATAGTCCATATCTCGGAAACTATAAGAGATAATGCAATTTGGCAACCGGCAATGTAATTAGCATGCCGAATATTACTTGGAATGTGAATTGGAACGAAATCGCCAATAGATAAGACCATTTTACAATTTGGGCCCAAGTTAGAAGCAGAGCCTAAGGTGTAAATTATCGATAGTCCATATCTCGGAAACTATAAGAGATAATGCAATTTGGCAACCGGCAATGTAATTAGCATGCCGAATATTACTTGGAATGTGAATTGGAACGAAATCGCCAATAGATAAGACCATTTTACAATTTGGCCCCAAGTTAGAAGCAGAGCCTAAGGTGTAAATTATCGATAGTCCATATCTCGGAAACTATAAGAGATAATGCAATTTGGCAACCGGCAATGTAATTAGCATGCCGAATATTACTTGGAATGTGAATTGGAACGAAATCGCCAATAGATAAGACCATTTTACAATTTGGGCCCAAGTTAGAAGCAGAGCCTAAGGTGTAAATTATCGATAGTCCATATCTCGGAAACTATAAGAGATAATGCAATTTGGCAACCGGCAATATAATTAGCATGCCGAATATTACTTGGAATGTGAATTGGAATGAAATCGCCAATAGATAAGACCATTTTACAATTTGGGCCCAAGTTAGAAGCAGAGCCTAAGGTGTAAATTATCGATAGTCCATATCTCGGAAACTATAAGAGATAATGCAATTTGGCAACCGGCAATGTAATTAGCATGCCGAATATTACTTGGAATGTGAATTGGAACGAAATCGGCAATAGATAAGACCATTTTACAATTTGGGCCCAAGTTAGAAGCAGAGCCTAAGGTGTAAATTATCCATAGTTCATATCTCGGAAACTATAAGAGATAATGCAATTTGGCAACTGGCAATGTAATTGGCATGCCGAATATTACTTGGAATGTAAATTGGAACGAAATCGCAAATAGATAGGACCATTTTACAATTTGGGCCCAAGTTAGAAGCAGAGCGTAAGGTGTAAATTATCGATAGTCCATATCTCGGAAACTATAAGAGATAATGCAATTTGGCAACCGGCAATGTAATTAGCATGCCGAATACTACTTGGAATGTGAATTGGAACGAAATCGCCAATAGATAAGACCATTTTACAGTTTGGGCCCAAGTTAGAAGCAGAGCCTAAGGTGTAAATTATCCATAGTCCATATCTCGGAAACTATAAGAGATAATGCAATTTGGCAACTGGAAATGTAATTAGCATGCCGAATATTACTTGGAATGTAAATTGGAACGAAATCGCAAATAGATAGGACCATTTTACAATTTGGGCCCCAGTTAGAAGCAGAGCCTAAGGTGTAATTTATCGATAGTCCATATCTCGGAAACTATAAGAGATAATGCAATTTGGCAACCAGCAATGTAATTAGCATGCCGAATACTACTTGGAATGTGAATTGGAACGAAATCGCCAATAGATAAGACCATTTTACAGTTTGGGCCCAAGTTAGAAGCAGAGCCTAAGCTTAAAAATAATCGATAGTCCATATCTCGGAAACTATAAGAGATAATGCAATTTGGGAACCGGCAATGTAATTAGCATGCCGAATATTACATGGAATGTGAATTGGAACGAAATCGCCAATAGATAAGGCCATTTTACAATTTGGGCCCAAGTTAGAAGCAGAGCCTAAGGTGTAAATTATCGATAGTCCATATCTCGGAAACTATAAGAGATAATGCAACTTGGCCACCGGCAATGTAATTAGCCTGCCGAATATTACTTGGAATGTGAATTGGAACGAAATCGCCAATAGGTAAGACCATTTTACAATTTGGGCCCAAGTTAGAAGCAGAGCCTAAGGTGTAAATTATCGATAGTCCATATCTCGGAAACTATAGGAGATAATTCAATTTGGCAACCGGCAATGTAATTAGCATGCCGAATATTACTTGGAATGTGAATTGGAACGAAATCGCCAATAGATAAGACCATTTTACAATTTGGGCCCAAGTTAGAAGCAGAGCCTAAGGTGTAAATTATCGATAGTCCATATCTCGGAGACTATAAGAGATAATGCAATTTGGCAACCGGCAATGTAATTAGCATGCCGAATATTACTTGGAATGTGAATTGGAACGAAATCGCCAATAGATAAGACCATTTTACAATTTGGGCCCAAGTTAGAAGCAGAGCCTAAGGTGTAAATTATCGATAGTCCATATCTCTGAAACTATAAGAGATAATGCAATTTGGCAACCGGCAATGTAATCAGCATGCCGAGTATTACTTGGAATGTGAATTGGAACGAAATCGATAATAGATAAGACCATTTTACAATTCGGGCCCAAGTTAGAAGCAGAGCCTAAGGTGTAAATTATCGATAGTCCATATCTCGGAAACTATAAGAGATAATGCAATTTGGCAACCGGCAATGTAATTAGCATGCCGAATATTACTTGGAATGTGAATTGGAACGAAATCGCCAATAGATAAGACCATTTTACAATTTGGGCCCAAGTTAGAAGCAGAGCCTAAGGTGTAAATTATCCATAGTCCATAACTCGGAAACTATAAGAGATAATGCAATTTGGCAACTGGCAATGTAATTAGCATGCCGAATATTACTTGGAATGTGAATTGGAAGGAAATCGCCAATAGATAAGACCATTTTACAATTTGGGCCCAAGTTAGAAGCAGAGCCTAAGGTGTAAATTATCGATAGTCCATATCTCGGAAACTATAAGAGATAATGCAATTTGGCAACCGGCAATGTAATAAGCATGCCGAATACTACTTGGAATGTGAATTGGAACGAAATCGCCAATAGATAAGACCATTTTACAATTTGGGCCCAAGTTAGAAGCAGAGCCTAAGGTGTAAATTATCGATAGTCCATATCTCGGAAACTATAAGAGATAATTCAATTTGGCAACCGGCAATGCAATTAGCAAGCCGAATATTACTTGGAATGTGAATTGGAACGAAATCGCCAATAGATAAGACCATTTTACAATTTGGGCCCAAGTTAGAAGCAGAGCCTAAGGTCTAAATTATCGATAGTCCATATCTCGGAAACTATAAGAGATAATGCAATTTGGCAACCGGCAATGTAATTAGCATGCCGAATATTACTTGGAATGTGAATTGGAACGAAATCGCCAATAGATAAGACGATTTTACAATTTGGGCCCAAGTTAGAAGCAGAGCCTAAGGTGTAAATTATCGATAGTCCATATCTCGGAAACTATAAGAGATAATGCAATTTGGCAACCGGCAATGTAATTAGCATGCCGAATATTACTTGGAATGTGAATTGGAACGAAATCGCCAATAGATAAGTCCATTTTACAATTTGGGCCCAAGTTAGAAGCAGAGCCTAAGGTGTAAATTATCGATAGTCCATATCTCGGAAACTATAAGAGATAATGCAATTTGGCAACCGACAATGTAATTAGCATGCCGAATATTACTTGGAATGTGAATTGGAACGAAATCGCCAATAGATAAGACCATTTTCCAATTTGGGCCCAAGTTAGAAGCAGAGCCTAAGGTGTAAATTATCGATAGTCCATATCTCGGAAACTATAAGAGATAATGCAATTTGGCAACCGGCAATGTAATTAGCATGCCGAATATTACTTGGAATGTGAATTGCACGAAATCGCCAATAGATAAGGCCATTTTACAATTTGGGCCCAAGTTAGAAGCAGAGCCTAAGATGTAAATAATCGATAGTCCATATCTCGGAAACTATAAGAGATAATGCAATTTGGCAACCGGCAATGTAATTAGCATGCCGAATATTACTTGGAATGTGAATTGGAACGAAATCGCCAATAGATAAGACCATTTTACAATTTGGGCCCAAGTTAGAAGCAGAGCCTAAGGTGTAAATTATCGATAGTCCATATCTCGGAAACTATAAGAGATAATGCAATTTGGCAACCGGCAATGTAATTAGCATGCCGAATATTACTTGGAATGTGAATTGGAACGAAATCGCCAATAGATAAGACCATTTTACAATTTGGGAATAAGTTAGAAGCAGAGCCTAAGGTGTAAATTATCCATAGTCCATATCTCGGAAACTATAAGAGATAATGCAATTTGGCAACTGGCAATGTAATTAGCATGCCGAATATTACTTGGAATGTGAATTGGAAGGAAATCGCCAATAGATAAGACCATTTTACAATTTGGGCCCAAGTTAGAAGCAGAGCCTAAGGTGTAAATTATCTATAGTCCATATCTCGGAAACTATAAGAGATAATGCAATTTGGCAACCGGCAATGTAATAAGCATGCCGAATACTACTTGGAATGTGAATTGGAACGAAATCGATAATAGATAAGACCATTTTACAATTTGGGCCCAAGTTAGAAGCAGAGCCTAAGGTGTAAATTATCGATAGTCCATATCTCGGAAACTATAAGAGATAATTCAATTTGGCAACCGGCAATGTAATTAGCAAGCCGAATATTACTTGGAATGTGAATTGGAACGAAATCGCCAATAGATAAGACCATTTTACAATTTGGGCCCAAGTTAGAAGCAGAGCCTAAGGTGTAAATTATCGATAGTCCATATCTCGGAAACTATAAGAGATAATGCAATTTGGCAACCGGCAATGTAATTAGCATGCCGAATATTACTTGGAATGTGAATTGGAACGAAATCGCCAATAGATAAGACGATTTTACAATTTGGGCCCAAGTTAGAAGCAGAGCCTAAGGTGTAAATTATCGATAGTCCATATCTCGGAAACTATAAGAGATAATGCAATTTGGCAACCGGCAATGTAATTAGCATGCCGAATATTACTTGGAATGTGAATTGGAACGAAATCGCCAATAGATAAGACCATTTTACAATTTGGGCCCAAGTTAGAAGCAGAGCCTAAGGTGTAAATTATCGATAGTCCATATCTCGGAAACTATAAGAGATAATGCAATTTGGCAGTCGGCAATGTAATTAGCATGCCGAATATTACTTGGAATGTGAATTGGAACGAAATCGCCAATAGATAAGACCATTTTACAATTTGGGCCCAAGTTAGAAGCAGAGCCTAAGGTGTAAATTATCGATAGTCCATATCTCGGAAACTATAAGAGATAATGCAATTTGGCAACCGGCAATGTAATTAGCATGCCGAATATTACTTGGAATGTGAATTGCACGAAATCGCCAATAGATAAGGCCATTTTACAATTTGGGCCCAAGTTAGAAGCAGAGCCTAAGATGTAAATAATCGATAGTCCATATCTCGGAAACTATAAGAGATAATGCAATTTGGCAACCGGCAATGTAATTAGCATGCCGAATATTACTTGGAATGTGAATCAGAACCAAATCGCCAATAGATAAGGCGATTTTACAATTTGGGCCCAAGTTAGAAGCAGAGCCTAAGGTGTAAATTATCGATAGTCCATATCTCGGAAACTACAAGAGATAATGCAATTTGGCAACCGGCAATGTAATTAGCATGCCGAATATTACTTGGAAAGTGAATTGGAACGAAATCGCCAATAGATAAGACCATTTTACAATTTGGGCCCAAGTTAGAAGCAGAGCCTAAGGTGTAAATTATCGATAGTCCATATCTCGGAAACTATAAGAGATAATGCAATTTGGCAACCGGCAATGTAATTAGCATGCCGAATATTACTTGGAATGTGAATTGGAACGAAATCGCCAATAGATAAGACGATTTTATAATTTGGGCCCAAGTTAGAAGCAGAGCCTAAGGTGTAAATTATCGATAGTCCATATCTCGGAAACTATAAGAGATAATGCAATTTGGCAACCGGCAATTTAATTAACATGCCGAATATTACTTGGAATGTGAATTGGAACGAAATCGCCAATAGATAAGACCATTTTACAATTTGGGCCCAAGTTAGAAGCAGAGCCTAAGGTGTAAATTATCGATAGTCCATATCTCGGAAACTATAAGAGATAATGCAATTTGGCAACCGGCAATGTAATTAGCATGCCGAGTACTACTTGGAATGTGAATTGAAACGAAATCGCCAATAGATAAGACCATTTTACAATTTGGGCCCAAGTTAGAAGCAGAGCCTAAGGTGTAAATTATCGATAGTCCATATCTCGGAAACTATAAGAGATAATTCAATTTGGCAACCGGCAATGTAATTAGCATGCCGAATATTACTTGGAATGTGAATTAGAACGAAATCGCCAATAGATAAGACCATTTTACAATTTGGGCCCAAGTTAGAAGCAGAGCCTAAGGTGTAAATTATCGATAGTCCATATCTCGGAAACTATAAGAGATAATGCAATTTGGCAACCGGCAATGTAATTAGCATGCCGAATATTACTTGGAATGTGAATTGGAACGAAATCGCCAATAGATAAGAGGATTTTACAAATTGGGCCCAAGTTAGAAGCAGAGCCTAAGGTGTAAATTATCGATAGTCCATATCTCGGAAACTATAAGAGATAATGCAATTTGGCAACCGGCAATGTAATTAGCATGCCGAATATTACTTGGAATGTGAATTGGAACGAAATCGCCAATAGATAAGACCATTTTACAATTTGGGCCCAAGTTAGAAGCAGAGCCTAAGGTGTAAATTATCGATAGTCCATATCTCGGAAACTATAAGAGATAATGCAATTTGGCAACCGGCAATGTAATTAGCATGCCGAATATTACTTGGAATGTGAATTGGAACGAAACCGGCAATAGATAAGACCATTTCACAATTTGGGCCCAAGTTAGAAGCAGAGCCTAAGGTGTAAATTATCCATAGTCCATATCTCGGAAACTATAAGAGATAATGCAATTTGGCAACTGGCAATGTAATTAGCATGCCGAATATTACTTGGAATGTAAATTGGAACGAAATCGCAAATAGATAGGACCATTTTACAATTTGGGCCCAAGTTAGAATCAGAGCCTAAGGTGTAAATTATCGATAGTCCATATCTCGGAAACTATAAGAGATAATGCAATTTGGCAACCGGCAATGTAATTAGCATGCCGAATACTACTTGGAATGTGAATTGGAACGAAATCGCCAATAGATAAGACCATTTTACAGTTTGGGCCCAAGTTAGAAGCAGAGCCTAAGGTTAAAAATAATCGATAGTCCATATCTCGGAAACTATAAGAGATAATGCAATTTGGGAACCGGCAATGTAATTAGCATGCCGAATATTACATGGAATGTGAATTGGAACGAAATCGCCAATAGATAAGGCCATTTTACAATTTGGGCCCAAGTTAGAAGCAGAGCCTAAGGTGTAAATTATCGATAGTCCATATCTCGGAAACTATAAGAGATAATGCAACTTGGCCACCGGCAATGTAATTAGCATGCCGAATATTACTTGGAATGTGAATTGGAACGAAATCGCCAATAGGTAAGACCATTTTACAATTTGGGCCCAAGTTAGAAGCAGAGCCTAAGGTGTAAATTATCGATAGTCCATATCTCGGAAACTATAGGAGATAATTCAATTTGGCAACCGGCAATGTAATTAGCATGCCGAATATTACTTGGAATGTGAATTGGAACGAAATCGCCAATAGATAAGACCATTTTACAATTTGGGCCCAAGTTAGAAGCAGAGCCTAAGGTGTAAATTATCGATAGTCCATATCTCGGAAACTATAAGAGATAATGCAATTTGGCAACCGGCAATGTAATTAGCATGCCGAATATTACTTGGAATGTGAATTGGAAGGAAATCGCCAATAGATAAGACCATTTTACAATTTGGGCCCAAGTTAGAAGCAGAGCCTAAGGTGTAAATTATCGATAGTCCATATCTCGGAAACTATAAGAGATAATGCAATTTGGCAACTGGCAATGTAATTAGCATGCCGAATATTACTTGGAATGTGAATTGGAAGGAAATCGCCAATAGATAAGACCATTTTACAATTTGGGCCCAAGTTAGAAGCAGAGCCTAAGGTGTAAATTATCGATAGTCCATATCTCGGAAACTATAAGAGATAATGCAATTTGACAACCGGCAATGTAATAAGCATGCCGAATACTACTTGGAATGTGAATTGGAACGAAATCGCCAATAGATAAGACCATTTTACAATTTGGGCCCAAGTTAGAAGCAGAGCCTAAGGTGTAAATTATCGATAGTCCATATCTCGGAAACTATAAGAGATAATTCAATTTGGCAACCGGCAATGTAATTAGCAAGCCGAATATTACTTGGAATATGAATTGGAACGAAATCGCCAATAGATAAGACCATTTTACAATTTGGGCCCAAGTTAGAAGCAGAGCCTAAGGTGTAAATTATCGATAGTCCATATCTCGGAAACTATAAGAGATAATGCAATTTGGCAACCGGCAATGTAATTAGCATGCCGAATATTACTTGGATTGTGAATTGGAACGAAATCGCCAATAGATAAGACGATTTTACAATTTGGGCCCAAGTTAGAAGCAGAGCCTAAGGTGTAAATTATCGATAGTCCATATCTCGGAAACTATAAGAGATAATGCAATTTGGCAACCGGCAATGTAATTAGCATGCCGAATATTACTTGGAATGTGAATTGGAACGAAATCGCCAATAGATAAGACCATTTTACAATTTGGGCCCAAGTTAGAAGCAGAGCCTAAGGTGTAAATTATCGATAGTCCATATCTCGGAAACTATAAGAGATAATGCAATTTGGCAACCGGCAATGTAATTAGCATGCCGAATATTACTTGGAATGTGAATTGGAACGAAATCGCCAATAGATAAGACCATTTTACAATTTGGGC
Source organism: Rhynchophorus ferrugineus (assembly GCF_030347505.1). Lineage (NCBI taxonomy): Eukaryota > Metazoa > Arthropoda > Insecta > Coleoptera > Curculionidae > Rhynchophorus > Rhynchophorus ferrugineus. The sequence continues at coordinate 28,523 of NW_027472926.1, forward strand.
CCAAGTTAGAAGCAGAGCCTAAGGTGTAAATTATCGATAGTCCATATCTCGGAAACTATAAGAGATAATGCAATTTGGCAACCGGCAATGTAATTAGCATGCCGAATATTACTTGGAATGTGAATTGAACGAAATCGCCAATAGATAAGGCCATTTTACAATTTGGGCCCAAGTTAGAAACAGAGCCTAAGATGTAAATAATCGATAGTCCATATCTCGGAAACTATAAGAGATAATGCAATTTGGCAACCGGCAATGTAATTAGCATGCCGAATATTACTTGGAATGTGAATTGGAACGAAATCGCCAATAGATAAGACCATTTTACAATTTGGGCCCAAGTTAGAAGCAGAGCCTAAGGTGTAAATTATCGATAGTCCATATCTCTGAAACTATAAGAGATAATGCAATTTGGCAACCGGCAATGTAATCAGCATGCCGAGTATAACTTGGAATGTGAATTGGAACGAAATCGCCAATAGATAAGACCATTTTACAATTTGGGCCCAAGTTAGAAGCAGAGCCTAAGGTGTAAATTATCGATAGTCCATATCTCGGAAACTATAAGAGATAATGCAATTTGGCAACTGGCAATGTAATTAGCATGCCGAATATTACTTGGAATGTGAATTGGAAGGAAATCGCCAATAGATAAGACCATTTTACAATTTGGGCCCAAGTTAGAAGCAGAGCCTAAGGTGTAAATTATCGATAGTCCATATCTCGGAAACTATAAGAGATAATGCAATTTGGCAACCGGCAATGTAATAAGCATGCCGAATACTACTTGGAATGTGAATTGGAACGAAATCGCCAATAGATAAGACCATTTTACAATTTGGGCCCAAGTTAGAAGCAGAGCCTAAGGTGTAAATTATCGATAGTCCATATCTCGGAAACTATAAGAGATAATGCAATTTGGCAACCGGCAATGTAATTAGCATGCCGAATATTACTTGGAATGTGAATTGGAACGAAATCGCCAATAGATAAGACCATTTTACAGTTTGGGCCCAAGTTAGAAGCAGAGCCTAAGGTTAAAAATAATCGATAGTCCATATCTCGGAAACTATAAGGGATAATGCAATTTGGGAACCGGCAATGTAATTAGCATGCCGAATATTACATGGAATGTGAATTGGAACGAAATCGCCAATAGATAAGGCCATTTTACAATTTGGGCCCAAGTTAGAAGCAGAGCCTAAGGTGTAAATTATCGATAGTCCATATCTCGGAAACTATAAGAGATAATGCAACTTGGCCACCGGCAATGTAATTAGCATGCCGAATATTACTTGGAATGTGAATTGGAACGAAATCGCCAATAGGTAAGACCATTTTACAATTTGGGCCCAAGTTAGAAGCAGAGCCTAAGGTGTAAATTATCGATAGTCCATATCTCGGAAACTATAAGAGATAATGCAATTTGGCAACCGGCAATGTAATTAGCATGCCGAATACTACTTGGAATGTGAATTGGAACGAAATCGCCAATAGATAAGACCATTTTACAGTTTGGGCCCAAGTTAGAAGCAGAGCCTAAGGTTAAAAATAATCGATAGTCCATATCTCGGAAACTATAAGAGATAATGCAATTTGGGAACCGGCAATGTAATTAGCATGCCGAATATTACATGGAATGTGAATTGGAACGAAATCGCCAATAGATAAGGCCATTTTACAATTTGGGCCCAAGTTAGAAGCAGAGCCTAAGGTGTAAATTATCGATAGTCCATATCTCGGAAACTATAAGAGATAATGCAACTTGGCCACCGGCAATGTAATTAGCATGCCGAATATTACTTGGAATGTGAATTGGAACGAAATCGCCAATAGGTAAGACCATTTTACAATTTGGGCCCAAGTTAGAAGCAGAGCCTAAGGTGTAAATTATCGATAGTCCATATCTCGGAAACTATAGGAGATAATTCAATTTGGCAACCGGCAATGTAATTAGCATGCCGAATATTACTTGGAATGTGAATTGGAACGAAATCGCCAATAGATAAGACCATTTTACAATTTGGGCCCAAGTTAGAAGCAGAGCCTAAGGTGTAAATTATCGATAGTCCATATCTCGGAAACTATAAGATATAATGCAATTTGGCAACCGGCAATGTAATTAGCATGCCGAATATTACTTGGAATGTGAATTGGAACGAAATCGCCAATAGATAAGACCATTTTACAATTTGGGCCCAAGTTAGAAGCAGAGCCTAAGGTGTAAATTATCGATAGTCCATATCTCTGAAACTATAAGAGATAATGCAATTTGGCAACCGGCAATGTAATCAGCATGCCGAGTATTACTTGGAATGTGAATTGGAACGAAATCGCCAATAGATAAGACCATTTTACAATTTGGGCCCAAGTTAGAAGCAGAGCCTAAGGTGTAAATTATCGATAGTCCATATCTCGGAAACTATAAGAGATAATGCAATTTGGCAACCGGCAATGTAATTAGTATGCCGAATATTACTTGGAATGTGAATTGGAAGGAAATCGCCAATAGATAAGACCATTTTACAATTTGGGCCCAAGTTAGAAGCAGAGCCTAAGGTGTAAATTATCGATAGTCCATATCTCGGAAACTATAAGAGATAATACAATTTGGCAACTGGCAATGTAATTAGCATGCCGAATATTACTTGGAATGTGAATTGGAAGGAAATCGCCAATAGATAAGGCCATTTTACAATTTGGGCCCAAGTTAGAAGCAGAGCCTAAGGTGTAAATTATCGATAGTCCATATCTCGGAAACTATAAGAGATAATGCAATTTGACAACCGGCAATGTAATAAGCATGCCGAATACTACTTGGAATGTGAATTGGAACGAAATCGCCAATAGATAAGACCATTTTACAATTTGGGCCCAAGTTAGAAGCAGAGCCTAAGGTGTAAATTATCGATAGTCCATATCTCGGAAACTATAAGAGATAATTCAATTTGGCAACCGGCAATGTAATTAGCAAGCCGAATATTACTTGGAATATGAATTGGAACGAAATCGCCAATAGATAAGACCATTTTACAACTTGGGCCCAAGTTAGAAGCAGAGCCTAAGGTGTAAATTATCGATAGTCCATATCTCGGAAACTATAAGAGATAATGCAATTTGGCAACCGGCAATGTAATTAGCATGCCGAATATTACTTGGAATGTGAATTGGAACGAAATCGCCAATAGATAAGACGATTTTACAATTTGGGCCCAAGTTAGAAGCAGAGCCTAAGGTGTAAATTATCGATAGTCCATATCTCGGAAACTATAAGAGATAATGCAATTTGGCAACCGGCAATGTAATTAGCATGCCGAATATTACTTGGAATGTGAATTGGAACGAAATCGCCAATAGATAAGACCATTTTACAATTTGGGCCCAAGTTAGAAGCAGAGCCTAAGGTGTAAATTATCGATAGTCCATATCTCGGAAACTATAAGAGATAATGCAATTTGGCAACCGGCAATGTAATTAGCATGCCGAATATTACTTGGAATGTGAATTGGAACGAAATCGCCAATAGATAAGACCATTTTACAATTTGGGCCCAAGTTAGAAGCAGAGCCTAAGGTGTAAATTATCGATAGTCCATATCTCGGAAACTATAAGAGATAATGCAATTTGGCAACCGGCAATGTAATTAGCATGCCGAATATTACTTGGAATGTGAATTGCACGAAATCGCCAATAGATAAGGCCATTTTACAATTTGGGCCCAAGTTAGAAACAGAGCCTAAGATGTAAATAATCGATAGTCCATATCTCGGAAACTATAAGAGATAATGCAATTTGGCAACCGGCAATGTAATTAGCATGCCGAATATTACTTGGAATGTGAATTGGAACGAAATCGCCAATAGATAAGACCATTTTACAATTTGGGCCCAAGTTAGAAGCAGAGCCTAAGGTGTAAATTATCGATAGTCCATATCTCTGAAACTATAAGAGATAATGCAATTTGGCAACCGGCAATGTAATCAGCATGCCGAGTATAACTTGGAATGTGAATTGGAACGAAATCGCCAATAGATAAGACCATTTTACAATTTGGGCCCAAGTTAGAAGCAGAGCCTAAGGTGTAAATTATCGATAGTCCATATCTCGGAAACTATAAGAGATAATGCAATTTGGCAACTGGCAATGTAATTAGCATGCCGAATATTACTTGGAATGTGAATTGGAAGGAAATCGCCAATAGATAAGACCATTTTACAATTTGGGCCCAAGTTAGAAGCAGAGCCTAAGGTGTAAATTATCGATAGTCCATATCTCGGAAACTATAAGAGATAATGCAATTTGGCAACCGGCAATGTAATAAGCATGCCGAATACTACTTGGATTGTGAATTGGAACGAAATCGCCAATAGATAAGACCATTTTACAATTTGGGCCCAAGTTAGAAGCAGAGCCTAAGGTGTAAATTATCGATAGTCCATATCTCGGAAACTATAAGAGATAATGCAATTTGGCAACCGGCAATGTAATTAGCATGCCGAATATTACTTGGAATGTGAATTGGAACGAAATCGCCAATAGATAAGACCATTTTACAATTTGGGCCCAAGTTAGAAGCAGAGCCTAAGGTGTAAATTATCGATAGTCCATATCTCGGAAACTATAAGAGATAATGCAATTTGGCAACCGGCAATGTAATTAGCATGCCGAATATTACTTGGAATGTGAATTGCACGAAATCGCCAATAGATAAGGCCATTTTACAATTTGGGCCCAAGTTAGAAGCAGAGCCTAAGATGTAAATAATCGATAGTCCATATCTCGGAAACTATAAGAGATAATGCAATTTGGCAACCGGCAATGTAATTAGCATGCCGAATATTACTTGGAATGTGAATTGGAACGAAATCGCCAATAGATAAGACCATTTTACAATTTGGGCCCAAGTTAGAAGCAGAGCCTAAGGTGTAAATTATCGATAGTCCATATCTCGGAAACTATAAGAGATAATTCAATTTGGCAACCGGCAATGTAATTAGCATGCCGGATATTACTTGGACTGTGAATTGGAACGAAATCGCCAATAGATAAGACCATTTTACAATTTGGGCCCAAGTTAGAAGCAGAGCCTAAGGTGTAAATTATCGATAGTCCATATCTCGGAAACTATAAGAGATAATGCAATTTGGCAACCGGCAATGTAATTAGCATGCCGAATATTACTTGGAATGTGAATTGGAACGAAATCGCCAATAGATAAGGCGATTTTACAATTTGGGCCCAAGTTAGAAGCAGAGCCTAAGGTGTAAATTATCGATAGTCCATATCTCGGAAACTACAAGAGATAATGCAATTTGGCAACCGGCAATGTAATTAGCATGCCGAATATTACTTGGAATGTGAATTGGAACGAAATCGCCAATAGATAAGACCATTTTACAATTTGGGCCCAAGTTAGAAGCAGAGCCTAAGGTGTAAATTATCGATAGTCTATATCTCGGAAACTATAAGAGATAATGGAACTTGGCAACCGGCAATGTAATTAGCATGCCGAATATTACTTGGATTGTGAATTGGAACGAAATCGCCAATAGATAAGACGATTTTACAATTTGGGCCCAAGTTAGAAGCAGAGCCTAAGGTGTAAATTATCGATAGTCCATATCTCGGAAACTATAGGAGATAATTCAATTTGGCAACCGGCAATGTAATTAGCATGCCGAATATTACTTGGAATGTGAATTGGAACGAAATCGCCAATAGATAAGACCATTTTACAATTTGGGCCCAAGTTAGAAGCAGAGCCTAAGGTGTAAATTATCGATAGTCCATATCTCGGAAACTATAAGAGATAATGCAATTTGGCAACCGGCAATGTAATTAGCATGCCGAATATTACTTGGAATGTGAATTGGAACGAAATCGCCAATAGATAAGACCATTTTACAATTTGGGCCCAAGTTAGAAGCAGAGCCTAAGGTGTAAATTATCGATAGTCCATATCTCTGAAACTATAAGAGATAATGCAATTTGGCAACCGGCAATGTAATCAGCATGCCGAGTATTACTTGGAATGTGAATTGGAACGAAATCGCCAATAGATAAGACCATTTTACAATTTGGGCCCAAGTTAGAAGCAGAGCCTAAGGTGTAAATTATCGATAGTCCATATCTCGGAAACTATAAGAGATAATGCAATTTGGCAACCGGCAATGTAATTAGCATGCCGAATATTACTTGGAATGTGAATTGGAAGGAAATCGCCAATAGATAAGACCATTTTACAATTTGGGCCCAAGTTAGAAGCAGAGCCTAAGGTGTAAATTATCGATAGTCCATATCTCGGAAACTATAAGAGATAATGCAATTTGGCAACCGGCAATGTAATTAGCATGCCGAATACTACTTGGAATGTGAATTGGAACGAAATCGCCAATAGATAAGACCATTTTACAGTTTGGGCCCAAGTTAGAAGCAGAGCCTAAGGTTAAAAATAATCGATAGTCCATATCTCGGAAACTATAAGAGATAATGCAATTTGGGAACCGGCAATGTAATTAGCATGCCGAATATTACATGGAATGTGAATTGGAACGAAATCGCCAATAGATAAGGCCATTTTACAATTTGGGCCCAAGTTAGAAGCAGAGCCTAAGGTGTAAATTATCGATAGTCCATATCTCGGAAACTATAAGAGATAATGCAACTTGGCCACCGGCAATGTAATTAGCATGCCGAATATTACTTGGAATGTGAATTGGAACGAAATCGCCAATAGGTAAGACCATTTTACAATTTGGGCCCAAGTTAGAAGCAGAGCCTAAGGTGTAAATTATCGATAGTCCATATCTCGGAAACTATAGGAGATAATTCAATTTGGCAACCGGCAATGTAATTAGCATGCCGAATATTACTTGGAATGTGAATTGGAACGAAATCGCCAATAGATAAGACCATTTTACAATTTGGGCCCAAGTTAGAAGCAGAGCCTAAGGTGTAAATTATCGATAGTCCATATCTCGGAAACTATAAGATATAATGCAATTTGGCAACCGGCAATGTAATTAGCATGCCGAATATTACTTGGAATGTGAATTGGAACGAAATCGCCAATAGATAAGACCATTTTACAATTTGGGCCCAAGTTAGAAGCAGAGCCTAAGGTGTAAATTATCGATAGTCCATATCTCTGAAACTATAAGAGATAATGCAATTTGGCAACCGGCAATGTAATCAGCATGCCGAGTATTACTTGGAATGTGAATTGGAACGAAATCGCCAATAGATAAGACCATTTTACAATTTGGGCCCAAGTTAGAAGCAGAGCCTAAGGTGTAAATTATCGATAGTCCATATCTCGGAAACTATAAGAGATAATGCAATTTGGCAACCGGCAATGTAATTAGCATGCCGAATATTACTTGGAATGTGAATTGGAAGGAAATCGCCAATAGATAAGACCATTTTACAATTTGGGCCCAAGTTAGAAGCAGAGCCTAAGGTGTAAATTATCGATAGTCCATATCTCGGAAACTATAAGAGATAATGCAATTTGGCAACTGGCAATGTAATTAGCATGCCGAATATTACTTGGAATGTGAATTGGAAGGAAATCGCCAATAGATAAGACCATTTTACAATTTGGGCCCAAGTTAGAAGCAGAGCCTAAGGTGTAAATTATCGATAGTCCATATCTCGGAAACTATAAGAGATAATGCAATTTGACAACCGGCAATGTAATAAGCATGCCGAATACTACTTGGAATGTGAATTGGAACGAAATCGCCAATAGATAAGACCATTTTACAATTTGGGCCCAAGTTAGAAGCAGAGCCTAAGGTGTAAATTATCGATAGTCCATATCTCGGAAACTATAAGAGATAATTCAATTTGGCAACCGGCAATGTAATTAGCAAGCCGAATATTACTTGGAATATGAATTGGAACGAAATCGCCAATAGATAAGACCATTTTACAATTTGGGCCCAAGTTAGAAGCAGAGCCTAAGGTGTAAATTATCGATAGTCCATATCTCGGAAACTATAAGAGATAATGCAATTTGGCAACCGGCAATGTAATTAGCATGCCGAATATTACTTGGAATGTGAATTGGAACGAAATCGCCAATAGATAAGACCATTTTACAATTTGGGCCCAAGTTAGAAGCAGAGCCTAAGGTGTAAATTATCGATAGTCCATATCTCTGAAACTATAAGAGATAATGCAATTTGGCAACCGGCAATGTAATCAGCATGCCGAGTATTACTTGGAATGTGAATTGGAACGAAATCGCCAATAGATAAGACCATTTTACAATTTGGGCCCAAGTTAGAAGCAGAGCCTAAGGTGTAAATTATCGATAGTCCATATCTCGGAAACTATAAGAGATAATGCAATTTGGCAACCGGCAATGTAATTAGCATGCCGAATATTACTTGGAATGTGAATTGGAAGGAAATCGCCAATAGATAAGACCATTTTACAATTTGGGCCCAAGTTAGAAGCAGAGCCTAAGGTGTAAATTATCGATAGTCCATATCTCGGAAACTGTAAGAGATAATGCAATTTGGCAACCGGCAATGTAATTAGCATGCCGAATATTACTTGGAATGTGAATTGGAAGGAAATCGCCAATAGATAAGACCATTTTACAATTTGGGCCCAAGTTAGAAGCAGAGCCTAAGGTGTAAATTATCGATAGTCCATATCTCGGAAACTATAAGAGATAATGCAATTTGGCAACCGGCAATGTAATTAGCATGCCGAATACTACTTGGAATGTGAATTGGAACGAAATCGCCAATAGATAAGACCATTTTACAGTTTGGGCCCAAGTTAGAAGCAGAGCCTAAGGTTAAAAATAATCGATAGTCCATATCTCGGAAACTATAAGAGATAATGCAATTTGGGAACCGGCAATGTAATTAGCATGCCGAATATTACATGGAATGTGAATTGGAACGAAATCGCCAATAGATAAGGCCATTTTACAGTTTGGGCCCAAGTTAGAAGCAGAGCCTAAGGTGTAAATTATCGATAGTCCATATCTCGGAAACTATAAGAGATAATGCAACTTGGCCACCGGCAATGTAATTAGCATGCCGAATATTACTTGGAATGTGAATTGGAACGAAATCGCCAATAGGTAAGACCATTTTACAATTTGGGCCCAAGTTAGAAGCAGAGACTAAGGTGTAAATTATCGATAGTCCATATCTCGGAAACTATAGGAGATAATTCAATTTGGCAACCGGCAATGTAATTAGCATGCCGAATATTACTTGGAATGTGAATTGGAACGAAATCGCCAATAGATAAGACCATTTTACAATTTGGGCCCAAGTTAGAAGCAGAGCCTAAGGTGTAAATTATCGATAGTCCATATCTCGGAAACTATAAGAGATAATGCAATTTGACAACCGGCAATGTAATAAGCATGCCGAATACTACTTGGAATGTGAATTGGAACGAAATCGCCAATAGATAAGACCATTTTACAATTTGGGCCCAAGTTAGAAGCAGAGCCTAAGGTGTAAATTATCGATAGTCCATATCTCGGAAACTATAAGAGATAATTCAATTTGGCAACCGGCAATGTAATTAGCAAGCCGAATATTACTTGGAATATGAATTGGAACGAAATCGCCAATAGATAAGACCATTTTACAATTTGGGCCCAAGTTAGAAGCAGAGCCTAAGGTGTAAATTATCGATAGTCCATATCTCGGAAACTATAAGAGATAATGCAATTTGGCAACCGGCAATGTAATTAGCATGCCGAATATTACTTGGAATGTGAATTGGAACGAAATCGCCAATAGATAAGACCATTTTACAATTTGGGCCCAAGTTAGAAGCAGAGCCTAAGGTGTAAATTATCGATAGTCCATATCTCTGAAACTATAAGAGATAATGCAATTTGGCAACCGGCAATGTAATCAGCATGCCGAGTATTACTTGGAATGTGAATTGGAACGAAATCGCCAATAGATAAGACCATTTTACAATTTGGGCCCAAGTTAGAAGCAGAGCCTAAGGTGTAAATTATCGATAGTCCATATCTCGGAAACTATAAGAGATAATGCAATTTGGCAACCGGCAATGTAATTAGCATGCCGAATATTACTTGGAATGTGAATTGGAAGGAAATCGCCAATAGATAAGACCATTTTACAATTTGGGCCCAAGTTAGAAGCAGAGCCTAAGGTGTAAATTATCGATAGTCCATATCTCGGAAACTATAAGAGATAATGCAATTTGACAACCGGCAATGTAATAAGCATGCCGAATACTACTTGGAATGTGAATTGGAACGAAATCGCCAATAGATAAGACCATTTTACAATTTGGGCCCAAGTTAGAAGCAGAGCCTAAGGTGTAAATTATCGATAGTCCATATCTTGGAAACTATAAGAGATAATTCAATTTGGCAACCGGCAATGTAATTAGCAAGCCGAATATTACTTGGAATATGAATTGGAACGAAATCGCCAATAGATAAGACCATTTTACAATTTGGGCCCAAGTTAGAAGCAGAGCCTAAGGTGTAAATTATCGATAGTCCATATCTCGGAAACTATAAGAGATAATGCAATTTGGCAACCGGCAATGTAATTAGCATGCCGAATATTACTTGGAATGTGAATTGGAACGAAATCGCCAATAGATAAGACGATTTTACAATTTGGGCCCAAGTTAGAAGCAGAGCCTAAGGTGTAAATTATCGATAGTCCATATCTCGGAAACTATAAGAGATAATGCAATTTGGCAACCGGCAATGTAATTAGCATGCCGAATATTACTTGGAATGTGAATTGGAAGGAAATCGCCAATAGATAAGACCATTTTACAATTTGGGCCCAAGTTAGAAGCAGAGCCTAAGGTGTAAATTATCGATAGTCCATATCTCGGAAACTATAAGAGATAATGCAATTTGGCAACCGGCAATGTAATTAGCATGCCGAATACTACTTGGAATGTGAATTGGAACGAAATCGCCAATAGATAAGACCATTTTACAGTTTGGGCCCAAGTTAGAAGCAGAGCCTAAGGTTAAAAATAATCGATAGTCCATATCTCGGAAACTATAAGAGATAATGCAATTTGGGAACCGGCAATGTAATTAGCATGCCGAATATTACATGGAATGTGAATTGGAACGAAATCGCCAATAGATAAGGCCATTTTACAGTTTGGGCCCAAGTTAGAAGCAGAGCCTAAGGTGTAAATTATCGATAGTCCATATCTCGGGAACTATAAGAGATAATGCAACTTGGCCACCGGCAATGTAATTAGCATGCCGAATATTACTTGGAATGTGAATTGGAACGAAATCGCCAATAGGTAAGACCATTTTACAATTTGGGCCCAAGTTAGAAGCAGAGACTAAGGTGTAAATTATCGATAGTCCATATCTCGGAAACTATAGGAGATAATTCAATTTGGCAACCGGCAATGTAATTAGCATGCCGAATATTACTTGGAATGTGAATTGGAGCGAAATCGCCAATAGATAAGACCATTTTACAATTTGGGCCCAAGTTAGAAGCAGAGCCTAAGGTGTAAATTATCGATAGTCCATATCTCGGAAACTATAAGATATAATGCAATTTGGCAACCGGCAATGTAATTAGCATGCCGAATATTACTTGGAATGTGAATTGGAACGAAATCGCCAATAGATAAGACCATTTTACAATTTGGGCCCAAGTTAGAAGCAGAGCCTAAGGTGTAAATTATCGATAGTCCATATCTCTGAAACTATAAGAGATAATGCAATTTGGCAACCGGCAATGTAATCAGCATGCCGAGTATTACTTGGAATGTGAATTGGAACGAAATCGCCAATAGATAAGACCATTTTACAATTTGGGCCCAAGTTAGAAGCAGAGCCTAAGGTGTAAATTATCGATAGTCCATATCTCGGAAACTATAAGAGATAATGCAATTTGGCAACCGGCAATGTAATTAGCATGCCGAATATTACTTGGAATGTGAATTGGAAGGAAATCGCCAATAGATAAGACCATTTTACAATTTGGGCCCAAGTTAGAAGCAGAGCCTAAGGTGTAAATTATCGATAGTCCATATCTCGGAAACTATAAGAGATAGGTTCGTCCATCGATCGATGGACCTTGGCAACCGGCAATGTAATTAGCATGCCGAATATTACTTGGAATGTGAATTGGAACGAAATCGCCAATAGATAAGACGATTTTACAATTTGGGCCCAAGTTAGAAGCAGAGCCTAAGGTGTAAATTATCGATAGTCCATATCTCGGAAACTATAGGAGATAATGCAATTTGGCAACCGGCAATGTAATCAGCATGCCGAGTATTACTTGGAATGTGAATTGGAACGAAATCGCCAATAGATAAGACCATTTTACAATTTGGGCCCAAGTTAGAAGCAGAGCCTAAGGTGTAAATTATCGATAGTCCATATCTCGGAAACTATAAGAGATAATGCAATTTGGCAACCGGCAATGTAATTAGCATGCCGAATATTACTTGGAATGTGAATTGGAAGGAAATCGCCAATAGATAAGACCATTTTACAATTTGGGCCCAAGTTAGAAGCAGAGCCTAAGGTGTAAATTATCGATAGTCCATATCTCGGAAACTATAAGAGATAATGCAATTTGGCAACCGGCAATGTAATTAGCATGCCGAATACTACTTGGAATGTGAATTGGAACGAAATCGCCAATAGATAAGACCATTTTACAGTTTGGGCCCAAGTTAGAAGCAGAGCCTAAGGTTAAAAATAATCGATAGTCCATATCTCGGAAACTATAAGAGATAATGCAATTTGGGAACCGGCAATGTAATTAGCATGCCGAATATTACATGGAATGTGAATAGGAACGAAATCGCCAATAGATAAGGCCATTTTACAATTTGGGCCCAAGTTAGAAGCAGAGCCTAAGGTGTAAATTATCGATAGTCCATATCTCGGAAACTATAAGAGATAATGCAACTTGGCCACCGGCAATGTAATTAGCATGCCGAATATTACTTGGAATGTGAATTGGAACGAAATCGCCAATAGGTAAGACCATTTTACAATTTGGGCCCAAGTTAGAAGCAGAGCCTAAGGTGTAAATTATCGATAGTCCATATCTCGGAAACTATAGGAGATAATTCAATTTGGCAACCGGCAATGTAATTAGCATGCCGAATATTACTTGGAATGTGAATTGGAACGAAATCGCCAATAGATAAGACCATTTTACAATTTGGGCCCAAGTTAGAAGCAGAGCCTAAGGTGTAAATTATCGATAGTCCATATCTCGGAAACTATAAGATATAATGCAATTTGGCAACCGGCAATGTAATTAGCATGCCGAATATTACTTGGAATGTGAATTGGAACGAAATCGCCAATAGATAAGACCATTTTACAATTTGGGCCCAAGTTAGAAGCAGAGCCTAAGGTGTAAATTATCGATAGTCCATATCCCTGAAACTATAAGAGATAATGCAATTTGGCAACCGGCAATGTAATCAGCATGCCGAGTATTACTTGGAATGTGAATTGGAACGAAATCGCCAATAGATAAGACCATTTTACAATTTGGGCCCAAGTTAGAAGCAGAGCCTAAGGTGTAAATTATCGATAGTCCATATCTCGGAAACTATAAGAGATAATGCAATTTGGCAACCGGCAATGTAATTAGCATGCCGAATATTACTTGGAATGTGAATTGGAAGGAAATCGCCAATAGATAAGACCATTTTACAATTTGGGCCCAAGTTAGAAGCAGAGCCTAAGGTGTAAATTATCGATAGTCCATATCTCGGAAACTATAAGAGATAATGCAATTTGGCAACTGGCAATGTAATTAGCATGCCGAATATTACTTGGAATGTGAATTGGAAGGAAATCGCCAATAGATAAGACCATTTTACAATTTGGGCCCAAGTTAGAAGCAGAGCCTAAGGTGTAAATTATCGATAGTCCATATCTCGGAAACTATAAGAGATAATGCAATTTGACAACCGGCAATGTAATAAGCATGCCGAATACTACTTGGAATGTGAATTGGAACGAAATCGCCAATAGATAAGACCATTTTACAATTTGGGCCCAAGTTAGAAGCAGAGCCTAAGGTGTAAATTATCGATAGTCCATATCTCGGAAACTATAAGAGATAATTCAATTTGGCAACCGGCAATGTAATTAGCAAGCCGAATATTACTTGGAATATGAATTGGAACGAAATCGCCAATAGATAAGACCATTTTACAATTTGGGCCCAAGTTAGAAGCAGAGCCTAAGGTGTAAATTATCGATAGTCCATATCTCGGAAACTATAAGAGATAATGCAATTTGGCAACCGGCAATGTAATTAGCATGCCGAATATTACTTGGAATGTGAATTGGAACGAAATCGCCAATAGATAAGACGATTTTACAATTTGGGCCCAAGTTAGAAGCAGAGCCTAAGGTGTAAATTATCGATAGTCCATATCTCGGAAACTATAAGAGATAATGCAATTTGGCAACCGGCAATGTAATTAGCATGCTGAATATTACTTGGAATGTGAATTGGAACGAAATCGCCAATAGATAAGACCATTTTACAATTTGGGCCCAAGTTAGAAGCAGAGCCTAAGGTGTAAATTATCGATAGTCCATATCTCGGAAACTATAAGAGATAATGCAATTTGGCAACCGGCAATGTAATTAGCATGCCGAATATTACTTGGAATGTGAATTGGAACGAAATCGCCAATAGATAAGACCATTTTACAATTTGGGCCCAAGTTAGAAGCAGAGCCTAAGGTGTAAATTATCGATAGTCCATATCTCGGAAACTATAAGAGATAATGCAATTTGGCAACCGGCAATGTAATTAGCATGCCGAATATTACTTGGAATGTGAATTGCACGAAATCGCCAATAGATAAGGCCATTTTACAATTTGGGCCCAAGTTAGAAACAGAGCCTAAGATGTAAATAATCGATAGTCCATATCTCGGAAACTATAAGAGATAATGCAATTTGGCAACCGGCAATGTAATTAGCATGCCGAATATTACTTGGAATGTGAATTGGAACGAAATCGCCAATAGATAAGACCATTTTACAATTTGGGCCCAAGTTAGAAGCAGAGCCTAAGGTGTAAATTATCGATAGTCCATATCTCTGAAACTATAAGAGATAATGCAATTTGGCAACCGGCAATGTAATCAGCATGCCGAGTATAACTTGGAATGTGAATTGGAACGAAATCGCCAATAGATAAGACCATTTTACAATTTGGGCCCAAGTTAGAAGCAGAGCCTAAGGTGTAAATTATCGATAGTCCATATCTCGGAAACTATAAGAGATAATGCAATTTGGCAACCGGCAATGTAATTAGCATGCCGAATATTACTTGGAATGTGAATTGGAAGGAAATCGCCAATAGATAAGACCATTTTACAATTTGGGCCCAAGTTAGAAGCAGAGCCTAAGGTGTAAATTATCGATAGTCCATATCTCGGAAACTATAAGAGATAATGCAATTTGGCAACCGGCAATGTAATAAGCATGCCGAATACTACTTGGAATGTGAATTGGAACGAAATCGCCAATAGATAAGACCATTTTACAATTTGGGCCCAAGTTAGAAGCAGAGCCTAAGGTGTAAATTATCGATAGTCCATATCTCGGAAACTATAAGAGATAATGCAATTTGGCAACCGGCAATGTAATTAGCATGCCGAATATTACTTGGAATGTGAATTGGAACGAAATCGCCAATAGATAAGACCATTTTACAATTTGGGCCCAAGTTAGAAGCAGAGCCTAAGGTGTAAATTATCGATAGTCCATATCTCGGAAACTATAAGAGATAATGCAATTTGGCAACCGGCAATGTAATTAGCATGCCGAATATTACTTGGAATGTGAATTGCACGAAATCGCCAATAGATAAGGCCATTTTACAATTTGGGCCCAAGTTAGAAGCAGAGCCTAAGATGTAAATAATCGATAGTCCATATCTCGGAAACTATAAGAGATAATGCAATTTGGCAACCGGCAATGTAATTAGCATGCCGAATATTACTTGGAATGTGAATTGGAACGAAATCGCCAATAGATAAGACCATTTTACAATTTGGGCCCAAGTTAGAAGCAGAGCCTAAGGTGTAAATTATCGATAGTCCATATCTCGGAAACTATAAGAGATAATTCAATTTGGCAACCGGCAATGTAATTAGCATGCCGGATATTACTTGGACTGTGAATTGGAACGAAATCGCCAATAGATAAGACCATTTTACAATTTGGGCCCAAGTTAGAAGCAGAGCCTAAGGTGTAAATTATCGATAGTCCATATCTCGGAAACTATAAGAGATAATGCAATTTGGCAACCGGCAATGTAATTAGCATGCCGAATATTACTTGGAATGTGAATTGGAACGAAATCGCCAATAGATAAGGCGATTTTACAATTTGGGCCCAAGTTAGAAGCAGAGCCTAAGGTGTAAATTATCGATAGTCCATATCTCGGAAACTACAAGAGATAATGCAATTTGGCAACCGGCAATGTAATTAGCATGCCGAATATTACTTGGAATGTGAATTGGAACGAAATCGCCAATAGATAAGACCATTTTACAATTTGGGCCCAAGTTAGAAGCAGAGCCTAAGGTGTAAATTATCGATAGTCTATATCTCGGAAACTATAAGAGATAATGGAACTTGGCAACCGGCAATGTAATTAGCATGCCGAATATTACTTGGAATGTGAATTGGAACGAAATCGCCAATAGATAAGACGATTTTACAATTTGGGCCCAAGTTAGAAGCAGAGCCTAAGGTGTAAATTATCGATAGTCCATATCTCGGAAACTATAGGAGATAATTCAATTTGGCAACCGGCAATGTAATTAGCATGCCGAATATTACTTGGAATGTGAATTGGAACGAAATCGCCAATAGATAAGACCATTTTACAATTTGGGCCCAAGTTAGAAGCAGAGCCTAAGGTGTAAATTATCGATAGTCCATATCTCGGAAACTATAAGAGATAATGCAATTTGGCAACCGGCAATGTAATTAGCATGCCGAATATTACTTGGAATGTGAATTGGAACGAAATCGCCAATAGATAAGACCATTTTACAATTTGGGCCCAAGTTAGAAGCAGAGCCTAAGGTGTAAATTATCGATAGTCCATATCTCTGAAACTATAAGAGATAATGCAATTTGGCAACCGGCAATGTAATCAGCATGCCGAGTATTACTTGGAATGTGAATTGGAACGAAATCGCCAATAGATAAGACCATTTTACAATTTGGGCCCAAGTTAGAAGCAGAGCCTAAGGTGTAAATTATCGATAGTCCATATCTCGGAAACTATAAGAGATAATGCAATTTGGCAACCGGCAATGTAATTAGCATGCCGAATATTACTTGGAATGTGAATTGGAACGAAATCGCCAATAGATAAGACCATTTTACAATTTGGGCCCAAGTTAGAAGCAGAGCCTAAGGTGTAAATTATCGATAGTCCATATCTCTGAAACTATAAGAGATAATGCAATTTGGCAACCGGCAATGTAATTAGCATGCCGAATATTACTTGGAATGTGAATTGGAACGAAATCGCCAATAGATAAGACCATTTTACAATTTGGGCCCAAGTTAGAAGCAGAGCCTAAGGTGTAAATTATCGATAGTCCATATCTCGGAAACTATAAGAGATAATGCAATTTGGCAACCGGCAATGTAATTAGCATGCCGAATATTACTTGGAATGTGAATTGCACGAAATCGCCAATAGATAAGGCCATTTTACAATTTGGGCCCAAGTTAGAAGCAGAGCCTAAGATGTAAATAATCGATAGTCCATATCTCGGAAACTATAAGAGATAATGCAATTTGGCAACCGGCAATGTAATTAGCATGCCGAATATTACTTGGAATGTGAATTGGAACGAAATCGCCAATAGATAAGACCATTTTACAATTTGGGCCCAAGTTAGAAGCAGAGCCTAAGGTGTAAATTATCGATAGTCCATATCTCGGAAACTATAAGAGATAATTCAATTTGGCAACCGGCAATGTAATTAGCATGCCGGATATTACTTGGACTGTGAATTGGAACGAAATCGCCAATAGATAAGACCATTTTACAATTTGGGCCCAAGTTAGAAGCAGAGCCTAAGGTGTAAATTATCGATAGTCCATATCTCGGAAACTATAAGAGATAATGCAATTTGGCAACCGGCAATGTAATTAGCATGCCGAATATTACTTGGAATGTGAATTGGAACGAAATCGCCAATAGATAAGGCGATTTTACAATTTGGGCCCAAGTTAGAAGCAGAGCCTAAGGTGTAAATTATCGATAGTCCATATCTCGGAAACTACAAGAGATAATGCAATTTGGCAACCGGCAATGTAATTAGCATGCCGAATATTACTTGGAATGTGAATTGGAACGAAATCGCCAATAGATAAGACCATTTTACAATTTGGGCCCAAGTTAGAAGCAGAGCCTAAGGTGTAAATTATCGATAGTCTATATCTCGGAAACTATAAGAGATAATGGAACTTGGCAACCGGCAATGTAATTAGCATGCCGAATATTACTTGGAATGTGAATTGGAACGAAATCGCCAATAGATAAGACGATTTTACAATTTGGGCCCAAGTTAGAAGCAGAGCCTAAGGTGTAAATTATCGATAGTCCATATCTCGGAAACTATAGGAGATAATTCAATTTGGCAACCGGCAATGTAATTAGCATGCCGAATATTACTTGGAATGTGAATTGGAACGAAATCGCCAATAGATAAGACCATTTTACAATTTGGGCCCAAGTTAGAAGCAGAGCCTAAGGTGTAAATTATCGATAGTCCATATCTCGGAAACTATAAGAGATAATGCAATTTGGCAACCGGCAATGTAATTAGCATGCCGAATATTACTTGGAATGTGAATTGGAACGAAATCGCCAATAGATAAGACCATTTTACAATTTGGGCCCAAGTTAGAAGCAGAGCCTAAGGTGTAAATTATCGATAGTCCATATCTCTGAAACTATAAGAGATAATGCAATTTGGCAACCGGCAATGTAATCAGCATGCCGAGTATTACTTGGAATGTGAATTGGAACGAAATCGCCAATAGATAAGACCATTTTACAATTTGGGCCCAAGTTAGAAGCAGAGCCTAAGGTGTAAATTATCGATAGTCCATATCTCGGAAACTATAAGAGATAATGCAATTTGGCAACCGGCAATGTAATTAGCATGCCGAATATTACTTGGAATGTGAATTGGAAGGAAATCGCCAATAGATAAGACCATTTTACAATTTGGGCCCAAGTTAGAAGCAGAGCCTAAGGTGTAAATTATCGATAGTCCATATCTCGGAAACTATAAGAGATAATGCAATTTGGCAACTGGCAATGTAATTAGCATGCCGAATATTACTTGGAATGTGAATTGGAAGGAAATCGCCAATAGATAAGACCATTTTACAATTTGGGCCCAAGTTAGAAGCAGAGCCTAAGGTGTAAATTATCGATAGTCCATATCTCGGAAACTATAAGAGATAATGCAATTTGGCAACCGGCAATGTAATAAGCATGCCGAATACTACTTGGAATGTGAATTGGAACGAAATCGCCAATAGATAAGACCATTTTACAATTTGGGCCCAAGTTAGAAGCAGAGCCTAAGGTGTAAATTATCGATAGTCCATATCTCGGAAACTATAAGAGATAATTCAATTTGGCAACCGGCAATGTAATTAGCAAGCCGAATATTACTTGGAATGTGAATTGGAACGAAATCGCCAATAGATAAGACCATTTTACAATTTGGGCCCAAGTTAGAAGCAGAGCCTAAGGTGTAAATTATCGATAGTCCATATCTCGGAAACTATAAGAGATAATGCAATTTGGCAACCGGCAATGTAATTAGCATGCTGAATATTACTTGGAATGTGAATTGGAACGAAATCGCCAATAGATAAGACGATTTTACAATTTGGGCCCAAGTTAGAAGCAGAGCCTAAGGTGTAAATTATCGATAGTCCATATCTCGGAAACTATAAGTGATAATGCAATTTGGCAACCGGCAATGTAATTAGCATGCCGAATATTACTTGGAATGTGAATTGGAACGAAATCGCCAATAGATAAGACCATTTTACAATTTGGGCCCAAGTTAGAAGCAGAGCCTAAGGTGTAAATTATCGATAGTCCATATCTCGGAAACTATAAGAGATAATGCAATTTGGCAACCGGCAATGTAATTAGCATGCCGAATATTACTTGGAATGTGAATTGGAACGAAATCGCCAATAGATAAGG
Source organism: Rhynchophorus ferrugineus (assembly GCF_030347505.1). Lineage (NCBI taxonomy): Eukaryota > Metazoa > Arthropoda > Insecta > Coleoptera > Curculionidae > Rhynchophorus > Rhynchophorus ferrugineus. The sequence continues at coordinate 48,802 of NW_027472926.1, forward strand.
CGATTTTACAATTTGGGCCCAAGTTAGAAGCAGAGCCTAAGGTGTAAATTATCGATAGTCCATATCTCGGAAACTACAAGAGATAATGCAATTTGGCAACCGGCAATGTAATTAGCATGCCGAATATTACTTGGAATGTGAATTGGAACGAAATCGCCAATAGATAAGACCATTTTACAATTTGGGCCCAAGTTAGAAGCAGAGCCTAAGGTGTAAATTATCGATAGTCTATATCTCGGAAACTATAAGAGATAATGGAACTTGGCAACCGGCAATGTAATTAGCATGCCGAATATTACTTGGAATGTGAATTGGAACGAAATCGCCAATAGATAAGACGATTTTACAATTTGGGCCCAAGTTAGAAGCAGAGCCTAAGGTGTAAATTATCGATAGTCCATATCTCGGAAACTATAGGAGATAATTCAATTTGGCAACCGGCAATGTAATTAGCATGCCGAATATTACTTGGAATGTGAATTGGAACGAAATCGCCAATAGATAAGACCATTTTACAATTTGGGCCCAAGTTAGAAGCAGAGCCTAAGGTGTAAATTATCGATAGTCCATATCTCGGAAACTATAAGAGATAATGCAATTTGGCAACCGGCAATGTAATTAGCATGCCGAATATTACTTGGAATGTGAATTGGAACGAAATCGCCAATAGATAAGACCATTTTACAATTTGGGCCCAAGTTAGAAGCAGAGCCTAAGGTGTAAATTATCGATAGTCCATATCTCTGAAACTATAAGAGATAATGCAATTTGGCAACCGGCAATGTAATCAGCATGCCGAGTATTACTTGGAATGTGAATTGGAACGAAATCGCCAATAGATAAGACCATTTTACAATTTGGGCCCAAGTTAGAAGCAGAGCCTAAGGTGTAAATTATCGATAGTCCATATCTCGGAAACTATAAGAGATAATGCAATTTGGCAACCGGCAATGTAATTAGCATGCCGAATATTACTTGGAATGTGAATTGGAAGGAAATCGCCAATAGATAAGACCATTTTACAATTTGGGCCCAAGTTAGAAGCAGAGCCTAAGGTGTAAATTATCGATAGTCCATATCTCGGAAACTATAAGAGATAATGCAATTTGGCAACTGGCAATGTAATTAGCATGCCGAATATTACTTGGAATGTGAATTGGAAGGAAATCGCCAATAGATAAGACCATTTTACAATTTGGGCCCAAGTTAGAAGCAGAGCCTAAGGTGTAAATTATCGATAGTCCATATCTCGGAAACTATAAGAGATAATGCAATTTGGCAACCGGCAATGTAATAAGCATGCCGAATACTACTTGGAATGTGAATTGGAACGAAATCGCCAATAGATAAGACCATTTTACAATTTGGGCCCAAGTTAGAAGCAGAGCCTAAGGTGTAAATTATCGATAGTCCATATCTCGGAAACTATAAGAGATAATTCAATTTGGCAACCGGCAATGTAATTAGCAAGCCGAATATTACTTGGAATGTGAATTGGAACGAAATCGCCAATAGATAAGACCATTTTACAATTTGGGCCCAAGTTAGAAGCAGAGCCTAAGGTGTAAATTATCGATAGTCCATATCTCGGAAACTATAAGAGATAATGCAATTTGGCAACCGGCAATGTAATTAGCATGCTGAATATTACTTGGAATGTGAATTGGAACGAAATCGCCAATAGATAAGACGATTTTACAATTTGGGCCCAAGTTAGAAGCAGAGCCTAAGGTGTAAATTATCGATAGTCCATATCTCGGAAACTATAAGTGATAATGCAATTTGGCAACCGGCAATGTAATTAGCATGCCGAATATTACTTGGAATGTGAATTGGAACGAAATCGCCAATAGATAAGACCATTTTACAATTTGGGCCCAAGTTAGAAGCAGAGCCTAAGGTGTAAATTATCGATAGTCCATATCTCGGAAACTATAAGAGATAATGCAATTTGGCAACCGGCAATGTAATTAGCATGCCGAATATTACTTGGAATGTGAATTGGAACGAAATCGCCAATAGATAAGACCATTTTACAATTTGGGCCCAAGTTAGAAGCAGAGCCTAAGATGTAAATTATCGATAGTCCATATCTCGGAAACTATAAGAGATAATGCAATTTGGCAACCGGCAATGTAATTAGCATGCCGAATATTACTTGGAATGTGAATTGCACGAAATCGCCAATAGATAAGGCCATTTTACAATTTGGGCCCAAGTTAGAAGCAGAGCCTAAGATGTAAATAATCGATAGTCCATATCTCGGAAACTATAAGAGATAATGCAATTTGGCAACCGGCAATGTAATTAGCATGCCGAATATTACTTGGAATGTGAATTGGAACGAAATCGCCAATAGATAAGACCATTTTACAATTTGGGCCCAAGTTAGAAGCAGAGCCTAAGGTGTAAATTATCGATAGTCCATATCTCGGAAACTATAAGAGATAATGCAATTTGGCAACCGGCAATGTAATTAGCATGCCGAATATTACTTGGAATGTGAATTGGAACGAAATCGCCAATAGATAAGACCATTTTACAATTTGGGCCCAAGTTAGAAGCAGAGCCTAAGGTGTAAATTATCCATAGTCCATATCTCGGAAACTATAAGAGATAATGCAATTTGGCAACTGGCAATGTAATTAGCATGCCGAATATTACTTGGAATGTGAATTGGAAGGAAATCGCCAATAGATAAGACCATTTTACAATTTGGGCCCAAGTTAGAAGCAGAGCCTAAGGTGTAAATTATCGATAGTCCATATCTCGGAAACTATAAGAGATAATGCAATTTGGCAACCGGCAATGTAATAAGCATGCCGAATACTACTTGGAATGTGAATTGGAACGAAATCGATAATAGATAAGACCATTTTACAAATTGGGGCCAAGTTAGAAGCAGAGCCTAAGGTGTAAATTATCGATAGTCCATATCTCGGAAACTATAAGAGATAATTCAATTTGGCAACCGGCAATGTAATTAGCAAGCCGAATATTACTTGGAATGTGAATTGGAACGAAATCGCCAATAGATAAGACCATTTTACAATTTGGGCCCAAGTTAGAAGCAGAGCCTAAGGTGTAAATTATCGATAGTCCATATCTCGGAAACTATAAGAGATAATGCAATTTGGCAACCGGCAATGTAATTAGCATGCCGAATATTACTTGGAATGTGAATTGGAACGAAATCGCCAATAGATAAGACCATTTTACAATTTGGGCCCAAGTTAGAAGCAGAGCCTAAGGTGTAAATTATCGATAGTCCATATCTCGGAAACTATAAGAGATAATGCAATTTGGCAATGGGCAATGTAATTAGCATGCCGAATATTACTTGGAATGTGAATTGGAACGAAATCGCCAATAGATAAGACCATTTTACAATTTGGGCCCAAGTTAGAAGCAGAGCCTAAGGTGTAAATTATCGATAGTCCATATCTCGGAAACTATAAGAGATAATGCAATTTGGCAACCGGCAATGTAATTAGCATGCCGAATATTACTTGGAATGTGAATTGCACGAAATCGCCAATAGATAAGGCCATTTTACAATTTGGGCCCAAGTTAGAAGCAGAGCCTAAGATGTAAATAATCGATAGTCCATATCTCGGAAACTATAAGAGATAATGCAATTTGGCAACCGGCAATGTAATTAGCATGCCGAATATTACTTGGAATGTGAATTGGAACGAAATCGCCAATAGATAAGACCATTTTACAATTTGGGCCCAAGTTAGAAGCAGAGCCTAAGGTGTAAATTATCGATAGTCCATATCTCGGAAACTATAAGAGATAATGCAATTTGGCAACCGGCAATGTAATTAGCATACCGAATATTACTTGGAATGTGAATTGGAACGAAATCGCCAATAGGTAAGACCATTTTACAATTTGGGCCCAAGTTAGAAGCAGAGCCTAAGGTGTAAATTATCGATAGTCCATATCTCGGAAACTATAAGAGATAATTCAATTTGGCAACCGGCAATGTAATTAGCATGCCGGATATTACTTGGACTGTGAATTGGAACGAAATCGCCAATAGATAAGACCATTTTACAATTTGGGCCCAAGTTAGAAGCAGAGCCTAAGGTGTAAATTATCGATAGTCCATATCTCGGAAACTATAAGAGATAATGCAATTTGGCAACCGGCAATGTAATTAGCATGCCGAATATTACTTGGAATGTGAATTGGAACGAAATCGCCAATAGATAAGGCGATTTTACAATTTGGGCCCAAGTTAGAAGCAGAGCCTAAGGTGTAAATTATCGATAGTCCATATCTCGGAAACTACAAGAGATAATACAATTTGGCAACCGGCAATGTAATTAGCATGCCGAATATTACTTGGAATGTGAATTGGAACGAAATCGCCAATAGATAAGACCATTTTACAATTTGGGCCCAAGTTAGAAGCAGAGCCTAAGGTGTAAATTATCGATAGTCCATATCTCGGAAACTATAAGAGATAATGCAATTTGGCAACCGGCAATGTAATTAGCATGCCGAATATTACTTGGAATGTGAATTGGAACGAAATCGCCAATAGATAAGACGATTTTACAATTTGGGCCCAAGTTAGAAGCAGAGCCTAAGGTGTAAATTATCGATAGTCCATATCTCGGAAACTATAAGAGATAATGCAATTTGGCAACCGGCAATTTAATTAACATGCCGAATATTACTTGGAATGTGAATTGGAACGAAATCGCCAATAGATAAGACCATTTTACAATTTGGGCCCAAGTTAGAAGCAGAGCCTAAGGTGTAAATTATCGATAGTCCATATCTCGGAAACTATAAGAGATAATTCAATTTGGCAACCGGCAATGTAATTAGCATGCCGAATATTACTTGGAATGTGAATTAGAACGAAATCGCCAATAGATAAGACCATTTTACAATTTGGGCCCAAGTTAGAAGCAGAGCCTAAGGTGTAAATTATCGATAGTCCATATCTCGGAAACTATAAGAGATAATGCAATTTGGCAACCGGCAATGTAATTAGCATGCCGAATATTACTTGGAATGTGAATTGGAACGAAATCGCCAATAGATAAGACGATTTTACAAATTGGGCCCAAGTTAGAAGCAGAGCCTAAGGTGTAAATTATCGATAGTCCATATCTCGGAAACTACAAGAGATAATGCAATTTGGCAACCGGCAATGTAATTAGCATGCCGAATATTACTTGGAATGTGAATTGGAACGAAATCGCCAATAGATAAGACCATGTTACAATTTGGGCCCAAGTTAGAAGCAGAGCCTAAGGTGTAAATTATCGATAGTCCATATCTCGGAAACTATAAGAGATAATGCAATTTGGCAACCGGCAATGTAATTAGCATGCCGAATATTACTTGGAATGTGAATTGGAACGAAATCGCCAATAGATAAGACGATTTTACAATTTGGGCCCAAGTTAGAAGCAGAGCCTAAGGTGTAAATTATCGATAGTCCATATCTCGGAAACTATAAGAGATAATGCAATTTGGCAACCGGCAATGTAATTAGCATGCCGAATACTACTTGGAATGTGAATTGAAACGAAATCGCCAATAGATAAGACCATTTTACAATTTGGGCCCAAGTTAGAAGCAGAGCCTAAGGTGTAAATTATCGATAGTCCATATCTCGGAAACTATAAGAGATAATTCAATTTGGCAACCGGCAATGTAATTAGCATGCCGAATATTACTTGGAATGTGAATTAGAACGAAATCGCCAATAGATAAGACCATTTTACAATTTGGGCCCAAGTTAGAAGCAGAGCCTAAGGTGTAAATTATCGATAGTCCATATCTCGGAAACTATAAGAGATAATGCAATTTGGCAACCGGCAATGTAATTAGCATGCCGAATATTACTTGGAATGTGAATTGGAACGAAATCGCCAATAGATAAGACGATTTTACAAATTGGGCCCAAGTTAGAAGCAGAGCCTAAGGTGTAAATTATCGATAGTCCATATCTCGGAAACTATAAGAGATAATGCAATTTGGCAACCGGCAATGTAATTAGCATGCCGAATATTACTTGGAATGTGAATTGGAACGAAATCGCCAATAGATAAGACCATTTTACAATTTGGGCCCAAGTTAGAAGCAGAGCCTAAGGTGTAAATTATCGATAGTCCATATCTCGGAAACTATAAGAGATAATGCAATTTGGCAACCGGCAATGTAATTAGCATGCCGAATATTACTTGGAATGTGAATTGGAACGAAACCGGCAATAGATAAGACCATTTCACAATTTGGGCCCAAGTTAGAAGCAGAGCCTAAGGTGTAAATTATCCATAGTCCATATCTCGGAAACTATAAGAGATAATGCAATTTGGCAACTGGCAATGTAATTAGCATGCCGAATATTACTTGGAATGTAAATTGGAACGAAATCGCAAATAGATAGGACCATTTTACAATTTGGGCCCAAGTTAGAAGCAGAGCCTAAGGTGTAAATTATCGATAGTCCATATCTCGGAAACTATAAGAGATAATGCAATTTGGCAACCGGCAATGTAATTAGCATGCCGAATACTACTTGGAATGTGAATTGGAACGAAATCGCCAATAGATAAGACCATTTTACAGTTTGGGCCCAAGTTAGAAGCAGAGCCTAAGGTTAAAAATAATCGATAGTCCATATCTCGGAAACTATAAGAGATAATGCAATTTGGGAACCGGCAATGTAATTAGCATGCCGAATATTACATGGAATGTGAATTGGAACGAAATCGCCAATAGATAAGACCATTTTACAATTTGGGCCCAAGTTAGAAGCAGAGCCTAAGGTGTAAATTATCGATAGTCCATATCTCGGAAACTATAAGATATAATGCAATTTGGCAACCGGCAATGTAATTAGCATGCCGAATATTACTTGGAATGTGAATTGGAACGAAATCGCCAATAGATAAGACCATTTTACAATTTGGGCCCAAGTTAGAAGCAGAGCCTAAGGTGTAAATTATCGATAGTCCATATCTCTGAAACTATAAGAGATAATGCAATTTGGCAACCGGCAATGTAATCAGCATGCCGAGTATTACTTGGAATGTGAATTGGAACGAAATCGCCAATAGATAAGACCATTTTACAATTTGGGCCCAAGTTAGAAGCAGAGCCTAAGGTGTAAATTATCGATACTCCATATCTCGGAAACTATAAGAGATAATGCAATTTGGCAACCGGCAATGTAATTAGCATGCCGAATATTACTTGGAATGTGAATTGGAAGGAAATCGCCAATAGATAAGACCATTTTACAATTTGGGCCCAAGTTAGAAGCAGAGCCTAAGGTGTAAATTATCGATAGTCCATATCTCGGAAACTATAAGAGATAATGCAATTTGGCAACTGGCAATGTAATTAGCATGCCGAATATTACTTGGAATGTGAATTGGAACGAAATCGCCAATAGATAAGACCATTTTACAATTTGGGCCCAAGTTAGAAGCAGAGCCTAAGGTGTAAATTATCGATAGTCCATATCTCGGAAACTATAAGAGATAATGCAATTTGGCAACTGGCAATGTAATTAGCATGCCGAATATTACTTGGAATGTGAATTGGAACGAAATCGCCAATAGATAAGACCATTTTACAATTTGGGCCCAAGTTAGAAGCAGAGCCTAAGGTGTAAATTATCGATAGTCCATATCTCGGAAACTATAAGAGATAATGCAATTTGACAACCGGCAATGTAATAAGCATGCCGAATACTACTTGGAATGTGAATTGGAACGAAATCGCCAATAGATAAGACCATTTTACAATTTGGGCCCAAGTTAGAAGCAGAGCCTAAGGTGTAAATTATCGATAGTCCATATCTCGGAAACTATAAGAGATAATTCAATTTGGCAACCGGCAATGTAATTAGCAAGCCGAATATTACTTGGAATGTGAATTGGAACGAAATCGCCAATAGATAAGACCATTTTACAATTTGGGCCCAAGTTAGAAGCAGAGCCTAAGGTGTAAATTATCGATAGTCCATATCTCGGAAACTATAAGAGATAATGCAATTTGGCAACCGGCAATGTAATTAGCATGCCGAATATTACTTGGAATGTGAATTGGAACGAAATCGCCAATAGATAAGACGATTTTACAATTTGGGCCCAAGTTAGAAGCAGAGCCTAAGGTGTAAATTATCGATAGTCCATATCTCGGAAACTATAAGAGATAATGCAATTTGGGAACCGGCAATGTAATTAGCATGCCGAATATTACATGGAATGTGAATTGGAACGAAATCGCCAATAGATAAGACCATTTTACAATTTGGGCCCAAGTTAGAAGCAGAGCCTAAGGTGTAAATTATCGATAGTCCATATCTCGGAAACTATAAGAGATAATGCAATTTGGCAACCGGCAATGTAATTAGCATGCCGAATATTACTTGGAATGTGAATTGGAACGAAATCGCCAATAGATAAGACCATTTTACAATTTGGGCCCAAGTTAGAAGCAGAGCCTAAGGTGTAAATTATCGATAGTCCATATCTCTGAAACTATAAGAGATAATGCAATTTGGCAACCGGCAATGTAATCAGCATGCCGAGTATTACTTGGAATGTGAATTGGAACGAAATCGCCAATAGATAAGACCATTTTACAATTTGGGCCCAAGTTAGAAGCAGAGCCTAAGGTGTAAATTATCGATACTCCATATCTCGGAAACTATAAGAGATAATGCAATTTGGCAACCGGCAATGTAATTAGCATGCCGAATATTACTTGGAATGTGAATTGGAAGGAAATCGCCAATAGATAAGACCATTTTACAATTTGGGCCCAAGTTAGAAGCAGAGCCTAAGGTGTAAATTATCGATAGTCCATATCTCGGAAACTATAAGAGATAATGCAATTTGGCAACTGGCAATGTAATTAGCATGCCGAATATTACTTGGAATGTGAATTGGAACGAAATCGCCAATAGATAAGACCATTTTACAAATTGGGCCCAAGTTAGAAGCAGAGCCTAAGGTGTAAATTATCGATAGTCCATATCTCGGAAACTACAAGAGATAATGCAATTTGGCAACCGGCAATGTAATTAGCATGCCGAATATTACTTGGAATGTGAATTGGAACGAAATCGCCAATAGATAAGACCATGTTACAATTTGGGCCCAAGTTAGAAGCAGAGCCTAAGGTGTAAATTATCGATAGTCCATATCTCGGAAACTATAAGAGATAATGCAATTTGGCAACCGGCAATGTAATTAGCATGCCGAATATTACTTGGAATGTGAATTGGAACGAAATCGCCAATAGATAAGACGATTTTACAATTTGGGCCCAAGTTAGAAGCAGAGCCTAAGGTGTAAATTATCGATAGTCCATATCTCGGAAACTATAAGAGATAATGCAATTTGGCAACCGGCAATGTAATTAGCATGCCGAATACTACTTGGAATGTGAATTGAAACGAAATCGCCAATAGATAAGACCATTTTACAATTTGGGCCCAAGTTAGAAGCAGAGCCTAAGGTGTAAATTATCGATAGTCCATATCTCGGAAACTATAAGAGATAATTCAATTTGGCAACCGGCAATGTAATTAGCATGCCGAATATTACTTGGAATGTGAATTAGAACGAAATCGCCAATAGATAAGACCATTTTACAATTTGGGCCCAAGTTAGAAGCAGAGCCTAAGGTGTAAATTATCGATAGTCCATATCTCGGAAACTATAAGAGATAATGCAATTTGGCAACCGGCAATGTAATTAGCATGCCGAATATTACTTGGAATGTGAATTGGAACGAAATCGCCAATAGATAAGACGATTTTACAAATTGGGCCCAAGTTAGAAGCAGAGCCTAAGGTGTAAATTATCGATAGTCCATATCTCGGAAACTATAAGAGATAATGCAATTTGGCAACCGGCAATGTAATTAGCATGCCGAATATTACTTGGAATGTGAATTGGAACGAAATCGCCAATAGATAAGACCATTTTACAATTTGGGCCCAAGTTAGAAGCAGAGCCTAAGGTGTAAATTATCGATAGTCCATATCTCGGAAACTATAAGAGATAATGCAATTTGGCAACCGGCAATGTAATTAGCATGCCGAATATTACTTGGAATGTGAATTGGAACGAAACCGGCAATAGATAAGACCATTTCACAATTTGGGCCCAAGTTAGAAGCAGAGCCTAAGGTGTAAATTATCCATAGTCCATATCTCGGAAACTATAAGAGATAATGCAATTTGGCAACTGGCAATGTAATTAGCATGCCGAATATTACTTGGAATGTAAATTGGAACGAAATCGCAAATAGATAGGACCATTTTACAATTTGGGCCCAAGTTAGAAGCAGAGCCTAAGGTGTAAATTATCGATAGTCCATATCTCGGAAACTATAAGAGATAATGCAATTTGGCAACCGGCAATGTAATTAGCATGCCGAATACTACTTGGAATGTGAATTGGAACGAAATCGCCAATAGATAAGACCATTTTACAGTTTGGGCCCAAGTTAGAAGCAGAGCCTAAGGTTAAAAATAATCGATAGTCCATATCTCGGAAACTATAAGAGATAATGCAATTTGGGAACCGGCAATGTAATTAGCATGCCGAATATTACATGGAATGTGAATTGGAACGAAATCGCCAATAGATAAGACCATTTTACAATTTGGGCCCAAGTTAGAAGCAGAGCCTAAGGTGTAAATTATCGATAGTCCATATCTCGGAAACTATAAGATATAATGCAATTTGGCAACCGGCAATGTAATTAGCATGCCGAATATTACTTGGAATGTGAATTGGAACGAAATCGCCAATAGATAAGACCATTTTACAATTTGGGCCCAAGTTAGAAGCAGAGCCTAAGGTGTAAATTATCGATAGTCCATATCTCTGAAACTATAAGAGATAATGCAATTTGGCAACCGGCAATGTAATCAGCATGCCGAGTATTACTTGGAATGTGAATTGGAACGAAATCGCCAATAGATAAGACCATTTTACAATTTGGGCCCAAGTTAGAAGCAGAGCCTAAGGTGTAAATTATCGATACTCCATATCTCGGAAACTATAAGAGATAATGCAATTTGGCAACCGGCAATGTAATTAGCATGCCGAATATTACTTGGAATGTGAATTGGAAGGAAATCGCCAATAGATAAGACCATTTTACAATTTGGGCCCAAGTTAGAAGCAGAGCCTAAGGTGTAAATTATCGATAGTCCATATCTCGGAAACTATAAGAGATAATGCAATTTGGCAACTGGCAATGTAATTAGCATGCCGAATATTACTTGGAATGTGAATTGGAACGAAATCGCCAATAGATAAGACCATTTTACAATTTGGGCCCAAGTTAGAAGCAGAGCCTAAGGTGTAAATTATCGATAGTCCATATCTCGGAAACTATAAGAGATAATGCAATTTGGCAACTGGCAATGTAATTAGCATGCCGAATATTACTTGGAATGTGAATTGGAACGAAATCGCCAATAGATAAGACCATTTTACAATTTGGGCCCAAGTTAGAAGCAGAGCCTAAGGTGTAAATTATCGATAGTCCATATCTCGGAAACTATAAGAGATAATGCAATTTGACAACCGGCAATGTAATAAGCATGCCGAATACTACTTGGAATGTGAATTGGAACGAAATCGCCAATAGATAAGACCATTTTACAATTTGGGCCCAAGTTAGAAGCAGAGCCTAAGGTGTAAATTATCGATAGTCCATATCTCGGAAACTATAAGAGATAATTCAATTTGGCAACCGGCAATGTAATTAGCAAGCCGAATATTACTTGGAATGTGAATTGGAACGAAATCGCCAATAGATAAGACCATTTTACAATTTGGGCCCAAGTTAGAAGCAGAGCCTAAGGTGTAAATTATCGATAGTCCATATCTCGGAAACTATAAGAGATAATGCAATTTGGCAACCGGCAATGTAATTAGCATGCCGAATATTACTTGGAATGTGAATTGGAACGAAATCGCCAATAGATAAGACGATTTTACAATTTGGGCCCAAGTTAGAAGCAGAGCCTAAGGTGTAAATTATCGATAGTCCATATCTCGGAAACTATAAGAGATAATGCAATTTGGGAACCGGCAATGTAATTAGCATGCCGAATATTACATGGAATGTGAATTGGAACGAAATCGCCAATAGATAAGACCATTTTACAATTTGGGCCCAAGTTAGAAGCAGAGCCTAAGGTGTAAATTATCGATAGTCCATATCTCGGAAACTATAAGAGATAATGCAATTTGGCAACCGGCAATGTAATTAGCATGCCGAATATTACTTGGAATGTGAATTGGAACGAAATCGCCAATAGATAAGACCATTTTACAATTTGGGCCCAAGTTAGAAGCAGAGCCTAAGGTGTAAATTATCGATAGTCCATATCTCTGAAACTATAAGAGATAATGCAATTTGGCAACCGGCAATGTAATCAGCATGCCGAGTATTACTTGGAATGTGAATTGGAACGAAATCGCCAATAGATAAGACCATTTTACAATTTGGGCCCAAGTTAGAAGCAGAGCCTAAGGTGTAAATTATCGATACTCCATATCTCGGAAACTATAAGAGATAATGCAATTTGGCAACCGGCAATGTAATTAGCATGCCGAATATTACTTGGAATGTGAATTGGAAGGAAATCGCCAATAGATAAGACCATTTTACAATTTGGGCCCAAGTTAGAAGCAGAGCCTAAGGTGTAAATTATCGATAGTCCATATCTCGGAAACTATAAGAGATAATGCAATTTGGCAACTGGCAATGTAATTAGCATGCCGAATATTACTTGGAATGTGAATTGGAACGAAATCGCCAATAGATAAGACCATTTTACAATTTGGGCCCAAGTTAGAAGCAGAGCCTAAGGTGTAAATTATCGATAGTCCATATCTCGGAAACTATAAGAGATAATGCAATTTGGCAACTGGCAATGTAATTAGCATGCCGAATATTACTTGGAATGTGAATTGGAACGAAATCGCCAATAGATAAGACCATTTTACAATTTGGGCCCAAGTTAGAAGCAGAGCCTAAGGTGTAAATTATCGATAGTCCATATCTCGGAAACTATAAGAGATAATGCAATTTGACAACCGGCAATGTAATAAGCATGCCGAATACTACTTGGAATGTGAATTGGAACGAAATCGCCAATAGATAAGACCATTTTACAATTTGGGCCCAAGTTAGAAGCAGAGCCTAAGGTGTAAATTATCGATAGTCCATATCTCGGAAACTATAAGAGATAATTCAATTTGGCAACCGGCAATGTAATTAGCAAGCCGAATATTACTTGGAATGTGAATTGGAACGAAATCGCCAATAGATAAGACCATTTTACAATTTGGGCCCAAGTTAGAAGCAGAGCCTAAGGTGTAAATTATCGATAGTCCATATCTCGGAAACTATAAGAGATAATGCAATTTGGCAACCGGCAATGTAATTAGCATGCCGAATATTACTTGGAATGTGAATTGGAACGAAATCGCCAATAGATAAGACGATTTTACAATTTGGGCCCAAGTTAGAAGCAGAGCCTAAGGTGTAAATTATCGATAGTCCATATCTCGGAAACTATAAGAGATAATGCAATTTGGCAACCGGCAATGTAATTAGCATGCCGAATATTACTTGGAATGTGAATTGGAACGAAATCGCCAATAGATAAGACCATTTTACAATTTGGGCCCAAGTTAGAAGCAGAGCCTAAGGTGTAAATTATCGATAGTCCATATCTCGGAAACTATAAGAGATAATGCAATTTGGCAACCGGCAATGTAATTAGCATGCCGAATATTACTTGGAATGTGAATTGGAACGAAATCGCCAATAGATAAGACCATTTTACAATTTGGGCCCAAGTTAGAAGCAGAGCCTAAGGTGTAAATTATCGATAGTCCATATCTCTGAAACTATAAGAGATAATGCAATTTGGCAACCGGCAATGTAATCAGCATGCCGAGTATTACTTGGAATGTGAATTGGAACGAAATCGCCAATAGATAAGACCATTTTACAATTTGGGCCCAAGTTAGAAGCAGAGCCTAAGGTGTAAATTATCGATACTCCATATCTCGGAAACTATAAGAGATAATGCAATTTGGCAACCGGCAATGTAATTAGCATGCCGAATATTACTTGGAATGTGAATTGGAAGGAAATCGCCAATAGATAAGACCATTTTACAATTTGGGCCCAAGTTAGAAGCAGAGCCTAAGGTGTAAATTATCGATAGTCCATATCTCGGAAACTATAAGAGATAATGCAATTTGGCAACTGGCAATGTAATTAGCATGCCGAATATTACTTGGAATGTGAATTGGAACGAAATCGCCAATAGATAAGACCATTTTACAATTTGGGCCCAAGTTAGAAGCAGAGCCTAAGGTGTAAATTATCGATAGTCCATATCTCGGAAACTATAAGAGATAATGCAATTTGGCAACTGGCAATGTAATTAGCATGCCGAATATTACTTGGAATGTGAATTGGAACGAAATCGCCAATAGATAAGACCATTTTACAATTTGGGCCCAAGTTAGAAGCAGAGCCTAAGGTGTAAATTATCGATAGTCCATATCTCGGAAACTATAAGAGATAATGCAATTTGACAACCGGCAATGTAATAAGCATGCCGAATACTACTTGGAATGTGAATTGGAACGAAATCGCCAATAGATAAGACCATTTTACAATTTGGGCCCAAGTTAGAAGCAGAGCCTAAGGTGTAAATTATCGATAGTCCATATCTCGGAAACTATAAGAGATAATTCAATTTGGCAACCGGCAATGTAATTAGCAAGCCGAATATTACTTGGAATGTGAATTGGAACGAAATCGCCAATAGATAAGACCATTTTACAATTTGGGCCCAAGTTAGAAGCAGAGCCTAAGGTGTAAATTATCGATAGTCCATATCTCGGAAACTATAAGAGATAATGCAATTTGGCAACCGGCAATGTAATTAGCATGCCGAATATTACTTGGAATGTGAATTGGAACGAAATCGCCAATAGATAAGACGATTTTACAATTTGGGCCCAAGTTAGAAGCAGAGCCTAAGGTGTAAATTATCGATAGTCCATATCTCGGAAACTATAAGAGATAATGCAATTTGGCAACCGGCAATGTAATTAGCATGCCGAATATTACTTGGAATGTGAATTGGAACGAAATCGCCAATAGATAAGACCATTTTACAATTTGGGCCCAAGTTAGAAGCAGAGCCTAAGGTGTAAATTATCGATAGTCCATATCTCGGAAACTATAAGAGATAATGCAATTTGGCAACCGGCAATGTAATTAGCATGCCGAATATTACTTGGAATGTGAATTGGAACGAAATCGCCAATAGATAAGACCATTTTACAATTTGGGCCCAAGTTAGAAGCAGAGCCTAAGGTGTAAATTATCGATAGTCCATATCTCGGAAACTATAAGAGATAATGCAATTTGGCAACCGGCAATGTAATTAGCATGCCGAATATTACTTGGAATGTGAATTGCACGAAATCGCCAATAGATAAGGCCATTTTACAATTTGGGCCCAAGTTAGAAACAGAGCCTAAGATGTAAATAATCGATAGTCCATATCTCGGAAACTATAAGAGATAATGCAATTTGGCAACCGGCAATGTAATTAGCATGCCGAATATTACTTGGAATGTGAATTGGAACGAAATCGCCAATAGATAAGACCATTTTACAATTTGGGCCCAAGTTAGAAGCAGAGCCTAAGGTGTAAATTATCGATAGTCCATATCTCTGAAACTATAAGAGATAATGCAATTTGGCAACCGGCAATGTAATCAGCATGCCGAGTATTACTTGGAATGTGAATTGGAACGAAATCGCCAATAGATAAGACCATTTTACAATTTGGGCCCAAGTTAGAAGCAGAGCCTAAGGTGTAAATTATCGATAGTCCATATCTCGGAAACTATAAGAGATAATGCAATTTGGCAACCGGCAATGTAATTAGCATGCCGAATATTACTTGGAATGTGAATTGGAAGGAAATCGCCAATAGATAAGACCATTTTACAATTTGGGCCCAAGTTAGAAGCAGAGCCTAAGGTGTAAATTATCGATAGTCCATATCTTGGAAACTATAAGAGATAATGCAATTTGGCAACTGGCAATGTAATTAGCATGCCGAATATTACTTGGAATGTGAATTGGAAGGAAATCGCCAATAGATAAGACCATTTTACAATTTGGGCCCAAGTTAGAAGCAGAGCCTAAGGTGTAAATTATCGATAGTCCATATCTCCGAAACTATAAGAGATAATGCAATTTGGCAACCGGCAATGTAATAAGCATGCCGAATACTACTTGGAATGTGAATTGGAACGAAATCGCCAATAGATAAGACCATTTTACAATTTGGGCCCAAGTTAGAAGCAGAGCCTAAGGTGTAAATTATCGATAGTCCATATCTCGGAAACTATAAGAGATAATGCAATTTGGCAACCGGCAATGTAATTAGCATGCCGAATATTACTTGGAATGTGAATTGGAACGAAATCGCCAATAGATAAAACCATTTTACAATTTGGGCCCAAGTTAGAAGCAGAGCCTAAGGTGTAAATTATCGATAGTCCATATCTCGGAAACTATAAAAGATAATGCAATTTGGCAACCGGCAATGTAATTAGCATGCCGAATATTACTTGGAATGTGAATTGCACGAAATCGCCAATAGATAAGACCATTTTACAATTTGGGCCCAAGTTAGAAGCAGAGCCTAAGGTGTAAATTATCGATAGTCCATATCTCTGAAACAATAAGAGATAATGCAATTTGGCAACCGGCAATGTAATCAGCATGCCGAGTATTACTTGGAATGTGAATTGGAACGAAATCGCCAATAGATAAGACCATTTTACAATTTGGGCCCAAGTTAGAAGCAGAGCCTAAGGTGTAAATTATCGATAGTCCATATCTCGGAAACTATAGGAGATAATTCAATTTGGCAACCGGCAATGTAATTAGCATGCCGAATATTACTTGGAATGTGAATTGGAACGAAATCGCCAATAGATAAGACCATTTTACAATTTGGGCCCAAGTTAGAAGCAGAGCCTAAGGTGTAAATTATCGATAGTCCATATCTCGGAAACTATAAGAGATAATGCAATTTGGCAACCGGCAATGTAATTAGCATGCCGAATATTACTTGGAATGTGAATTGGAACGAAATCGCCAATAGATAAGACCATTTTACAATTTGGGCCCAAGTTAGAAGCAGAGCCTAAGGTGTAAATTATCGATAGTCCATATCTCTGAAACTATAAGAGATAATGCAATTTGGCAACCGGCAATGTAATCAGCATGCCGAGTATTACTTGGAATGTGAATTGGAACGAAATCGCCAATAGATAAGACCATTTTACAATTTGGGCCCAAGTTAGAAGCAGAGCCTAAGGTGTAAATTATCGATAGTCCATATCTCGGAAACTATAAGAGATAATGCAATTTGGCAACCGGCAATGTAATTAGCATGCCGAATATTACTTGGAATGTGAATTGGAAGGAAATCGCCAATAGATAAGACCATTTTACAATTTGGGCCCAAGTTAGAAGCAGAGCCTAAGGTGTAAATTATCGATAGTCCATATCTCGGAAACTATAAGAGATAATGCAATTTGGCAACTGGCAATGTAATTAGCATGCCGAATATTACTTGGAATGTGAATTGGAAGGAAATCGCCAATAGATAAGACCATTTTACAATTTGGGCCCAAGTTAGAAGCAGAGCCTAAGGTGTAAATTATCGATAGTCCATATCTCGGAAACTATAAGAGATAATGCAATTTGGCAACCGGCAATGTAATAAGCATGCCGAATACTACTTGGAATGTGAATTGGAACGAAATCGCCAATAGATAAGACCATTTTACAATTTGGGCCCAAGTTAGAAGCAGAGCCTAAGGTGTAAATTATCGATAGTCCATATCTCGGAAACTATAAGAGATAATTCAATTTGGCAACCGGCAATGTAATTAGCAAGCCGAATATTACTTGGAATGTGAATTGGAACGAAATCGCCAATAGATAAGACCATTTTACAATTTGGGCCCAAGTTAGAAGCAGAGCCTAAGGTGTAAATTATCGATAGTCCATATCTCGGAAACTATAAGAGATAATGCAATTTGGCAACCGGCAATGTAATTAGCATGCTGAATATTACTTGGAATGTGAATTGGAACGAAATCGCCAATAGATAAGACCATTTTACAATTTGGGCCCAAGTTAGAAGCAGAGCCTAAGGTGTAAATTATCGATAGTCCATATCTCGGAAACTATAAGAGATAATGCAATTTGGCAACCGGCAATGTAATTAGCATGCCGAATATTACTTGGAATGTGAATTGGAACGAAATCGCCAATAGATAAGACCATTTTACAATTTGGGCCCAAGTTAGAAGCAGAGCCTAAGGTGTAAATTATCGATAGTCCATATCTCGGAAACTATAAGAGATAATGCAATTTGGCAACCGGCAATGTAATTAGCATGCCGAATATTACTTGGAATGTGAATTGCACGAAATCGCCAATAGATAAGGCCATTTTACAATTTGGGCCCAAGTTAGAAACAGAGCCTAAGATGTAAATAATCGATAGTCCATATCTCGGAAACTATAAGAGATAATGCAATTTGGCAACCGGCAATGTAATTAGCATGCCGAATATTACTTGGAATGTGAATTGGAACGAAATCGCCAATAGATAAGACCATTTTACAATTTGGGCCCAAGTTAGAAGCAGAGCCTAAGGTGTAAATTATCGATAGTCCATATCTCTGAAACTATAAGAGATAATGCAATTTGGCAACCGGCAATGTAATCAGCATGCCGAGTATTACTTGGAATGTGAATTGGAACGAAATCGCCAATAGATAAGACCATTTTACAATTTGGGCCCAAGTTAGAAGCAGAGCCTAAGGTGTAAATTATCGATAGTCCATATCTCGGAAACTATAAGAGATAATGCAATTTGGCAACCGGCAATGTAATTAGCATGCCGAATATTACTTGGAATGTGAATTGGAAGGAAATCGCCAATAGATAAGACCATTTTACAATTTGGGCCCAAGTTAGAAGCAGAGCCTAAGGTGTAAATTATCGATAGTCCATATCTTGGAAACTATAAGAGATAATGCAATTTGGCAACTGGCAATGTAATTAGCATGCCGAATATTACTTGGAATGTGAATTGGAAGGAAATCGCCAATAGATAAGACCATTTTACAATTTGGGCCCAAGTTAGAAGCAGAGCCTAAGGTGTAAATTATCGATAGTCCATATCTCCGAAACTATAAGAGATAATGCAATTTGGCAACCGGCAATGTAATAAGCATGCCGAATACTACTTGGAATGTGAATTGGAACGAAATCGCCAATAGATAAGACCATTTTACAATTTGGGCCCAAGTTAGAAGCAGAGCCTAAGGTGTAAATTATCGATAGTCCATATCTCGGAAACTATAAGAGATAATGCAATTTGGCAACCGGCAATGTAATTAGCATGCCGAATATTACTTGGAATGTGAATTGGAACGAAATCGCCAATAGATAAAACCATTTTACAATTTGGGCCCAAGTTAGAAGCAGAGCCTAAGGTGTAAATTATCGATAGTCCATATCTCGGAAACTATAAAAGATAATGCAATTTGGCAACCGGCAATGTAATTAGCATGCCGAATATTACTTGGAATGTGAATTGCACGAAATCGCCAATAGATAAGACCATTTTACAATTTGGGCCCAAGTTAGAAGCAGAGCCTAAGGTGTAAATTATCGATAGTCCATATCTCTGAAACAATAAGAGATAATGCAATTTGGCAACCGGCAATGTAATCAGCATGCCGAGTATTACTTGGAATGTGAATTGGAACGAAATCGCCAATAGATAAGACCATTTTACAATTTGGGCCCAAGTTAGAAGCAGAGCCTAAGGTGTAAATTATCGATAGTCCATATCTCGGAAACTATAGGAGATAATTCAATTTGGCAACCGGCAATGTAATTAGCATGCCGAATATTACTTGGAATGTGAATTGGAACGAAATCGCCAATAGATAAGACCATTTTACAATTTGGGCCCAAGTTAGAAGCAGAGCCTAAGGTGTAAATTATCGATAGTCCATATCTCGGAAACTATAAGAGATAATGCAATTTGGCAACCGGCAATGTAATTAGCATGCCGAATATTACTTGGAATGTGAATTGGAACGAAATCGCCAATAGATAAGACCATTTTACAATTTGGGCCCAAGTTAGAAGCAGAGCCTAAGGTGTAAATTATCGATAGTCCATATCTCTGAAACTATAAGAGATAATGCAATTTGGCAACCGGCAATGTAATCAGCATGCCGAGTATTACTTGGAATGTGAATTGGAACGAAATCGCCAATAGATAAGACCATTTTACAATTTGGGCCCAAGTTAGAAGCAGAGCCTAAGGTGTAAATTATCGATAGTCCATATCTCGGAAACTATAAGAGATAATGCAATTTGGCAACCGGCAATGTAATTAGCATGCCGAATATTACTTGGAATGTGAATTGGAAGGAAATCGCCAATAGATAAGACCATTTTACAATTTGGGCCCAAGTTAGAAGCAGAGCCTAAGGTGTAAATTATCGATAGTCCATATCTCGGAAACTATAAGAGATAATGCAATTTGGCAACTGGCAATGTAATTAGCATGCCGAATATTACTTGGAATGTGAATTGGAAGGAAATCGCCAATAGATAAGACCATTTTACAATTTGGGCCCAAGTTAGAAGCAGAGCCTAAGGTGTAAATTATCGATAGTCCATATCTCGGAAACTATAAGAGATAATGCAATTTGGCAACCGGCAATGTAATAAGCATGCCGAATACTACTTGGAATGTGAATTGGAACGAAATCGCCAATAGATAAGACCATTTTACAATTTGGGCCCAAGTTAGAAGCAGAGCCTAAGGTGTAAATTATCGATAGTCCATATCTCGGAAACTATAAGAGATAATTCAATTTGGCAACCGGCAATGTAATTAGCAAGCCGAATATTACTTGGAATGTGAATTGGAACGAAATCGCCAATAGATAAGACCATTTTACAATTTGGGCCCAAGTTAGAAGCAGAGCCTAAGGTGTAAATTATCGATAGTCCATATCTCGGAAACTATAAGAGATAATGCAATTTGGCAACCGGCAATGTAATTAGCATGCTGAATATTACTTGGAATGTGAATTGGAACGAAATCGCCAATAGATAAGACGATTTTACAATTTGGGCCCAAGTTAGAAGCAGAGCCTAAGGTGTAAATTATCGATAGTCCATATCTCGGAAACTATAAGTGATAATGCAATTTGGCAACCGGCAATGTAATAAGCATGCCGAATACTACTTGGAATGTGAATTGGAACGAAATCGCCAATAGATAAGACCATTTTACAATTTGGGCCCAAGTTAGAAGCAGAGCCTAAGGTGTAAATTATCGATAGTCCATATCTCGGAAACTATAAGAGATAATTCAATTTGGCAACCGGCAATGTAATTAGCAAGCCGAATATTACTTGGAATGTGAATTGGAACGAAATCGCC
This sequence comes from Rhynchophorus ferrugineus, assembly GCF_030347505.1. NCBI lineage: Eukaryota > Metazoa > Arthropoda > Insecta > Coleoptera > Curculionidae > Rhynchophorus > Rhynchophorus ferrugineus. Next base: position 70,419 of record NW_027472926.1, read on the forward strand.
AATAGATAAGACCATTTTACAATTTGGGCCCAAGTTAGAAGCAGAGCCTAAGGTGTAAATTATCGATAGTCCATATCTCGGAAACTATAAGAGATAATGCAATTTGGCAACCGGCAATGTAATTAGCATGCTGAATATTACTTGGAATGTGAATTGGAACGAAATCGCCAATAGATAAGACGATTTTACAATTTGGGCCCAAGTTAGAAGCAGAGCCTAAGGTGTAAATTATCGATAGTCCATATCTCGGAAACTATAAGTGATAATGCAATTTGGCAACCGGCAATGTAATTAGCATGCCGAATATTACTTGGAATGTGAATTGGAAGGAAATCGCCAATAGATAAGACCATTTTACAATTTGGGCCCAAGTTAGAAGCAGAGCCTAAGGTGTAAATTATCGATAGTCCATATCTCGGAAACTATAAGAGATAATGCAATTTGGCAACTGGCAATGTAATTAGCATGCCGAATATTACTTGGAATGTGAATTGGAAGGAAATCGCCAATAGATAAGACCATTTTACAATTTGGGCCCAAGTTAGAAGCAGAGCCTAAGGTGTAAATTATCGATAGTCCATATCTCGGAAACTATAAGAGATAATGCAATTTGGCAACCGGCAATGTAATAAGCATGCCGAATACTACTTGGAATGTGAATTGGAACGAAATCGCCAATAGATAAGACCATTTTACAATTTGGGCCCAAGTTAGAAGCAGAGCCTAAGGTGTAAATTATCGATAGTCCATATCTCGGAAACTATAAGAGATAATTCAATTTGGCAACCGGCAATGTAATTAGCAAGCCGAATATTACTTGGAATGTGAATTGGAACGAAATCGCCAATAGATAAGACCATTTTACAATTTGGGCCCAAGTTAGAAGCAGAGCCTAAGGTGTAAATTATCGATAGTCCATATCTCGGAAACTATAAGAGATAATGCAATTTGGCAACCGGCAATGTAATTAGCATGCTGAATATTACTTGGAATGTGAATTGGAACGAAATCGCCAATAGATAAGACGATTTTACAATTTGGGCCCAAGTTAGAAGCAGAGCCTAAGGTGTAAATTATCGATAGTCCATATCTCGGAAACTATAAGTGATAATGCAATTTGGCAACCGGCAATGTAATTAGCATGCCGAATATTACTTGGAATGTGAATTGGAACGAAATCGCCAATAGATAAGACCATTTTACAATTTGGGCCCAAGTTAGAAGCAGAGCCTAAGGTGTAAATTATCGATAGTCCATATCTCGGAAACTATAAGAGATAATGCAATTTGGCAACCGGCAATGTAATTAGCATGCCGAATATTACTTGGAATGTGAATTGGAACGAAATCGCCAATAGATAAGACCATTTTACAATTTGGGCCCAAGTTAGAAGCAGAGCCTAAGGTGTAAATTATCGATAGTCCATATCTCGGAAACTATAAGAGATAATGCAATTTGGCAACCGGCAATGTAATTAGCATGCCGAATATTACTTGGAATGTGAATTGCACGAAATCGCCAATAGATAAGGCCATTTTACAATTTGGGCCCAAGTTAGAAGCAGAGCCTAAGATGTAAATAATCGATAGTCCATATCTCGGAAACTATAAGAGATAATGCAATTTGGCAACCGGCAATGTAATTAGCATGCCGAATATTACTTGGAATGTGAATTGGAACGAAATCGCCAATAGATAAGACCATTTTACAATTTGGGCCCAAGTTAGAAGCAGAGCCTAAGGTGTAAATTATCGATAGTCCATATCTCGGAAACTATAAGAGATAATGCAATTTGGCAACCGGCAATGTAATTAGCATGCCGAATATTACTTGGAATGTGAATTGGAACGAAATCGCCAATAGATAAGACCATTTTACAATTTGGGCCCAAGTTAGAAGCAGAGCCTAAGGTGTAAATTATCCATAGTCCATATCTCGGAAACTATAAGAGATAATGCAATTTGGCAACTGGCAATGTAATTAGCATGCCGAATATTACTTGGAATGTGAATTGGAAGGAAATCGCCAATAGATAAGACCATTTTACAATTTGGGCCCAAGTTAGAAGCAGAGCCTAAGGTGTAAATTATCGATAGTCCATATCTCGGAAACTATAAGAGATAATGCAATTTGGCAACCGGCAATGTAATAAGCATGCCGAATACTACTTGGAATGTGAATTGGAACGAAATCGATAATAGATAAGACCATTTTACAAATTGGGGCCAAGTTAGAAGCAGAGCCTAAGGTGTAAATTATCGATAGTCCATATCTCGGAAACTATAAGAGATAATTCAATTTGGCAACCGGCAATGTAATTAGCAAGCCGAATATTACTTGGAATGTGAATTGGAACGAAATCGCCAATAGATAAGACCATTTTACAATTTGGGCCCAAGTTAGAAGCAGAGCCTAAGGTGTAAATTATCGATAGTCCATATCTCGGAAACTATAAGAGATAATGCAATTTGGCAACCGGCAATGTAATTAGCATGCCGAATATTACTTGGAATGTGAATTGGAACGAAATCGCCAATAGATAAGACCATTTTACAATTTGGGCCCAAGTTAGAAGCAGAGCCTAAGGTGTAAATTATCGATAGTCCATATCTCGGAAACTATAAGAGATAATGCAATTTGGCAATGGGCAATGTAATTAGCATGCCGAATATTACTTGGAATGTGAATTGGAACGAAATCGCCAATAGATAAGACCATTTTACAATTTGGGCCCAAGTTAGAAGCAGAGCCTAAGGTGTAAATTATCGATAGTCCATATCTCGGAAACTATAAGAGATAATGCAATTTGGCAACCGGCAATGTAATTAGCATGCCGAATATTACTTGGAATGTGAATTGCACGAAATCGCCAATAGATAAGGCCATTTTACAATTTGGGCCCAAGTTAGAAGCAGAGCCTAAGATGTAAATAATCGATAGTCCATATCTCGGAAACTATAAGAGATAATGCAATTTGGCAACCGGCAATGTAATTAGCATGCCGAATATTACTTGGAATGTGAATTGGAACGAAATCGCCAATAGATAAGACCATTTTACAATTTGGGCCCAAGTTAGAAGCAGAGCCTAAGGTGTAAATTATCGATAGTCCATATCTCGGAAACTATAAGAGATAATGCAATTTGGCAACCGGCAATGTAATTAGCATACCGAATATTACTTGGAATGTGAATTGGAACGAAATCGCCAATAGGTAAGACCATTTTACAATTTGGGCCCAAGTTAGAAGCAGAGCCTAAGGTGTAAATTATCGATAGTCCATATCTCGGAAACTATAAGAGATAATTCAATTTGGCAACCGGCAATGTAATTAGCATGCCGGATATTACTTGGACTGTGAATTGGAACGAAATCGCCAATAGATAAGACCATTTTACAATTTGGGCCCAAGTTAGAAGCAGAGCCTAAGGTGTAAATTATCGATAGTCCATATCTCGGAAACTATAAGAGATAATGCAATTTGGCAACCGGCAATGTAATTAGCATGCCGAATATTACTTGGAATGTGAATTGGAACGAAATCGCCAATAGATAAGGCGATTTTACAATTTGGGCCCAAGTTAGAAGCAGAGCCTAAGGTGTAAATTATCGATAGTCCATATCTCGGAAACTACAAGAGATAATACAATTTGGCAACCGGCAATGTAATTAGCATGCCGAATATTACTTGGAATGTGAATTGGAACGAAATCGCCAATAGATAAGACCATTTTACAATTTGGGCCCAAGTTAGAAGCAGAGCCTAAGGTGTAAATTATCGATAGTCCATATCTCGGAAACTATAAGAGATAATGCAATTTGGCAACCGGCAATGTAATTAGCATGCCGAATATTACTTGGAATGTGAATTGGAACGAAATCGCCAATAGATAAGACGATTTTACAATTTGGGCCCAAGTTAGAAGCAGAGCCTAAGGTGTAAATTATCGATAGTCCATATCTCGGAAACTATAAGAGATAATGCAATTTGGCAACCGGCAATTTAATTAACATGCCGAATATTACTTGGAATGTGAATTGGAACGAAATCGCCAATAGATAAGACCATTTTACAATTTGGGCCCAAGTTAGAAGCAGAGCCTAAGGTGTAAATTATCGATAGTCCATATCTCGGAAACTATAAGAGATAATTCAATTTGGCAACCGGCAATGTAATTAGCATGCCGAATATTACTTGGAATGTGAATTAGAACGAAATCGCCAATAGATAAGACCATTTTACAATTTGGGCCCAAGTTAGAAGCAGAGCCTAAGGTGTAAATTATCGATAGTCCATATCTCGGAAACTATAAGAGATAATGCAATTTGGCAACCGGCAATGTAATTAGCATGCCGAATATTACTTGGAATGTGAATTGGAACGAAATCGCCAATAGATAAGACGATTTTACAAATTGGGCCCAAGTTAGAAGCAGAGCCTAAGGTGTAAATTATCGATAGTCCATATCTCGGAAACTACAAGAGATAATGCAATTTGGCAACCGGCAATGTAATTAGCATGCCGAATATTACTTGGAATGTGAATTGGAACGAAATCGCCAATAGATAAGACCATTTTACAATTTGGGCCCAAGTTAGAAGCAGAGCCTAAGGTGTAAATTATCGATAGTCCATATCTCGGAAACTATAAGAGATAATGCAATTTGGCAACCGGCAATGTAATTAGCATGCCGAATATTACTTGGAATGTGAATTGGAACGAAATCGCCAATAGATAAGACGATTTTACAATTTGGGCCCAAGTTAGAAGCAGAGCCTAAGGTGTAAATTATCGATAGTCCATATCTCGGAAACTATAAGAGATAATGCAATTTGGCAACCGGCAATGTAATTAGCATGCCGAATACTACTTGGAATGTGAATTGAAACGAAATCGCCAATAGATAAGACCATTTTACAATTTGGGCCCAAGTTAGAAGCAGAGCCTAAGGTGTAAATTATCGATAGTCCATATCTCGGAAACTATAAGAGATAATTCAATTTGGCAACCGGCAATGTAATTAGCATGCCGAATATTACTTGGAATGTGAATTAGAACGAAATCGCCAATAGATAAGACCATTTTACAATTTGGGCCCAAGTTAGAAGCAGAGCCTAAGGTGTAAATTATCGATAGTCCATATCTCGGAAACTATAAGAGATAATGCAATTTGGCAACCGGCAATGTAATTAGCATGCCAAATATTACTTGGAATGTGAATTGGAACGAAATCGCCAATAGATAAGACGATTTTACAAATTGGGCCCAAGTTAGAAGCAGAGCCTAAGGTGTAAATTATCGATAGTCCATATCTCGGAAACTATAAGAGATAATGCAATTTGGCAACCGGCAATGTAATTAGCATGCCGAATATTACTTGGAATGTGAATTGGAACGAAATCGCCAATAGATAAGACCATTTTACAATTTGGGCCCAAGTTAGAAGCAGAGCCTAAGGTGTAAATTATCGATAGTCCATATCTCGGAAACTATAAGAGATAATGCAATTTGGCAACCGGCAATGTAATTAGCATGCCGAATATTACTTGGAATGTGAATTGGAACGAAACCGGCAATAGATAAGACCATTTCACAATTTGGGCCCAAGTTAGAAGCAGAGCCTAAGGTGTAAATTATCCATAGTCCATATCTCGGAAACTATAAGAGATAATGCAATTTGGCAACTGGCAATGTAATTAGCATGCCGAATATTACTTGGAATGTAAATTGGAACGAAATCGCAAATAGATAGGACCATTTTACAATTTGGGCCCAAGTTAGAAGCAGAGCCTAAGGTGTAAATTATCGATAGTCCATATCTCGGAAACTATAAGAGATAATGCAATTTGGCAACCGGCAATGTAATTAGCATACCGAATACTACTTGGAATGTGAATTGGAACGAAATCGCCAATAGATAAGACCATTTTACAGTTTGGGCCCAAGTTAGAAGCAGAGCCTAAGGTTAAAAATAATCGATAGTCCATATCTCGGAAACTATAAGAGATAATGCAATTTGGGAACCGGCAATGTAATTAGCATGCCGAATATTACATGGAATGTGAATTGGAACGAAATCGCCAATAGATAAGACCATTTTACAATTTGGGCCCAAGTTAGAAGCAGAGCCTAAGGTGTAAATTATCGATAGTCCATATCTCGGAAACTATAAGATATAATGCAATTTGGCAACCGGCAATGTAATTAGCATGCCGAATATTACTTGGAATGTGAATTGGAACGAAATCGCCAATAGATAAGACCATTTTACAATTTGGGCCCAAGTTAGAAGCAGAGCCTAAGGTGTAAATTATCGATAGTCCATATCTCTGAAACTATAAGAGATAATGCAATTTGGCAACCGGCAATGTAATCAGCATGCCGAGTATTACTTGGAATGTGAATTGGAACGAAATCGCCAATAGATAAGACCATTTTACAATTTGGGCCCAAGTTAGAAGCAGAGCCTAAGGTGTAAATTATCGATACTCCATATCTCGGAAACTATAAGAGATAATGCAATTTGGCAACCGGCAATGTAATTAGCATGCCGAATATTACTTGGAATGTGAATTGGAAGGAAATCGCCAATAGATAAGACCATTTTACAATTTGGGCCCAAGTTAGAAGCAGAGCCTAAGGTGTAAATTATCGATAGTCCATATCTCGGAAACTATAAGAGATAATGCAATTTGGCAACTGGCAATGTAATTAGCATGCCGAATATTACTTGGAATGTGAATTGGAACGAAATCGCCAATAGATAAGACCATTTTACAATTTGGGCCCAAGTTAGAAGCAGAGCCTAAGGTGTAAATTATCGATAGTCCATATCTCGGAAACTATAAGAGATAATGCAATTTGGCAACTGGCAATGTAATTAGCATGCCGAATATTACTTGGAATGTGAATTGGAACGAAATCGCCAATAGATAAGACCATTTTACAATTTGGGCCCAAGTTAGAAGCAGAGCCTAAGGTGTAAATTATCGATAGTCCATATCTCGGAAACTATAAGAGATAATGCAATTTGACAACCGGCAATGTAATAAGCATGCCGAATACTACTTGGAATGTGAATTGGAACGAAATCGCCAATAGATAAGACCATTTTACAATTTGGGCCCAAGTTAGAAGCAGAGCCTAAGGTGTAAATTATCGATAGTCCATATCTCGGAAACTATAAGAGATAATTCAATTTGGCAACCGGCAATGTAATTAGCAAGCCGAATATTACTTGGAATGTGAATTGGAACGAAATCGCCAATAGATAAGACCATTTTACAATTTGGGCCCAAGTTAGAAGCAGAGCCTAAGGTGTAAATTATCGATAGTCCATATCTCGGAAACTATAAGAGATAATGCAATTTGGCAACCGGCAATGTAATTAGCATGCCGAATATTACTTGGAATGTGAATTGGAACGAAATCGCCAATAGATAAGACGATTTTACAATTTGGGCCCAAGTTAGAAGCAGAGCCTAAGGTGTAAATTATCGATAGTCCATATCTCGGAAACTATAAGAGATAATGCAATTTGGGAACCGGCAATGTAATTAGCATGCCGAATATTACATGGAATGTGAATTGGAACGAAATCGCCAATAGATAAGACCATTTTACAATTTGGGCCCAAGTTAGAAGCAGAGCCTAAGGTGTAAATTATCGATAGTCCATATCTCGGAAACTATAAGAGATAATGCAATTTGGCAACCGGCAATGTAATTAGCATGCCGAATATTACTTGGAATGTGAATTGGAACGAAATCGCCAATAGATAAGACCATTTTACAATTTGGGCCCAAGTTAGAAGCAGAGCCTAAGGTGTAAATTATCGATAGTCCATATCTCTGAAACTATAAGAGATAATGCAATTTGGCAACCGGCAATGTAATCAGCATGCCGAGTATTACTTGGAATGTGAATTGGAACGAAATCGCCAATAGATAAGACCATTTTACAATTTGGGCCCAAGTTAGAAGCAGAGCCTAAGGTGTAAATTATCGATACTCCATATCTCGGAAACTATAAGAGATAATGCAATTTGGCAACCGGCAATGTAATTAGCATGCCGAATATTACTTGGAATGTGAATTGGAAGGAAATCGCCAATAGATAAGACCATTTTACAATTTGGGCCCAAGTTAGAAGCAGAGCCTAAGGTGTAAATTATCGATAGTCCATATCTCGGAAACTATAAGAGATAATGCAATTTGGCAACTGGCAATGTAATTAGCATGCCGAATATTACTTGGAATGTGAATTGGAACGAAATCGCCAATAGATAAGACCATTTTACAATTTGGGCCCAAGTTAGAAGCAGAGCCTAAGGTGTAAATTATCGATAGTCCATATCTCGGAAACTATAAGAGATAATGCAATTTGGCAACTGGCAATGTAATTAGCATGCCGAATATTACTTGGAATGTGAATTGGAACGAAATCGCCAATAGATAAGACCATTTTACAATTTGGGCCCAAGTTAGAAGCAGAGCCTAAGGTGTAAATTATCGATAGTCCATATCTCGGAAACTATAAGAGATAATGCAATTTGACAACCGGCAATGTAATAAGCATGCCGAATACTACTTGGAATGTGAATTGGAACGAAATCGCCAATAGATAAGACCATTTTACAATTTGGGCCCAAGTTAGAAGCAGAGCCTAAGGTGTAAATTATCGATAGTCCATATCTCGGAAACTATAAGAGATAATTCAATTTGGCAACCGGCAATGTAATTAGCAAGCCGAATATTACTTGGAATGTGAATTGGAACGAAATCGCCAATAGATAAGACCATTTTACAATTTGGGCCCAAGTTAGAAGCAGAGCCTAAGGTGTAAATTATCGATAGTCCATATCTCGGAAACTATAAGAGATAATGCAATTTGGCAACCGGCAATGTAATTAGCATGCCGAATATTACTTGGAATGTGAATTGGAACGAAATCGCCAATAGATAAGACGATTTTACAATTTGGGCCCAAGTTAGAAGCAGAGCCTAAGGTGTAAATTATCGATAGTCCATATCTCGGAAACTATAAGAGATAATGCAATTTGGCAACCGGCAATGTAATTAGCATGCCGAATATTACTTGGAATGTGAATTGGAACGAAATCGCCAATAGATAAGACCATTTTACAATTTGGGCCCAAGTTAGAAGCAGAGCCTAAGGTGTAAATTATCGATAGTCCATATCTCGGAAACTATAAGAGATAATGCAATTTGGCAACCGGCAATGTAATTAGCATGCCGAATATTACTTGGAATGTGAATTGGAACGAAATCGCCAATAGATAAGACCATTTTACAATTTGGGCCCAAGTTAGAAGCAGAGCCTAAGGTGTAAATTATCGATAGTCCATATCTCTGAAACTATAAGAGATAATGCAATTTGGCAACCGGCAATGTAATCAGCATGCCGAGTATTACTTGGAATGTGAATTGGAACGAAATCGCCAATAGATAAGACCATTTTACAATTTGGGCCCAAGTTAGAAGCAGAGCCTAAGGTGTAAATTATCGATACTCCATATCTCGGAAACTATAAGAGATAATGCAATTTGGCAACCGGCAATGTAATTAGCATGCCGAATATTACTTGGAATGTGAATTGGAAGGAAATCGCCAATAGATAAGACCATTTTACAATTTGGGCCCAAGTTAGAAGCAGAGCCTAAGGTGTAAATTATCGATAGTCCATATCTCGGAAACTATAAGAGATAATGCAATTTGGCAACTGGCAATGTAATTAGCATGCCGAATATTACTTGGAATGTGAATTGGAACGAAATCGCCAATAGATAAGACCATTTTACAATTTGGGCCCAAGTTAGAAGCAGAGCCTAAGGTGTAAATTATCGATAGTCCATATCTCGGAAACTATAAGAGATAATGCAATTTGGCAACTGGCAATGTAATTAGCATGCCGAATATTACTTGGAATGTGAATTGGAACGAAATCGCCAATAGATAAGACCATTTTACAATTTGGGCCCAAGTTAGAAGCAGAGCCTAAGGTGTAAATTATCGATAGTCCATATCTCGGAAACTATAAGAGATAATGCAATTTGACAACCGGCAATGTAATAAGCATGCCGAATACTACTTGGAATGTGAATTGGAACGAAATCGCCAATAGATAAGACCATTTTACAATTTGGGCCCAAGTTAGAAGCAGAGCCTAAGGTGTAAATTATCGATAGTCCATATCTCGGAAACTATAAGAGATAATTCAATTTGGCAACCGGCAATGTAATTAGCAAGCCGAATATTACTTGGAATGTGAATTGGAACGAAATCGCCAATAGATAAGACCATTTTACAATTTGGGCCCAAGTTAGAAGCAGAGCCTAAGGTGTAAATTATCGATAGTCCATATCTCGGAAACTATAAGAGATAATGCAATTTGGCAACCGGCAATGTAATTAGCATGCCGAATATTACTTGGAATGTGAATTGGAACGAAATCGCCAATAGATAAGACGATTTTACAATTTGGGCCCAAGTTAGAAGCAGAGCCTAAGGTGTAAATTATCGATAGTCCATATCTCGGAAACTATAAGAGATAATGCAATTTGGCAACCGGCAATGTAATTAGCATGCCGAATATTACTTGGAATGTGAATTGGAACGAAATCGCCAATAGATAAGACCATTTTACAATTTGGGCCCAAGTTAGAAGCAGAGCCTAAGGTGTAAATTATCGATAGTCCATATCTCGGAAACTATAAGAGATAATGCAATTTGGCAACCGGCAATGTAATTAGCATGCCGAATATTACTTGGAATGTGAATTGGAACGAAATCGCCAATAGATAAGACCATTTTACAATTTGGGCCCAAGTTAGAAGCAGAGCCTAAGGTGTAAATTATCGATAGTCCATATCTCGGAAACTATAAGAGATAATGCAATTTGGCAACCGGCAATGTAATTAGCATGCCGAATATTACTTGGAATGTGAATTGCACGAAATCGCCAATAGATAAGGCCATTTTACAATTTGGGCCCAAGTTAGAAACAGAGCCTAAGATGTAAATAATCGATAGTCCATATCTCGGAAACTATAAGAGATAATGCAATTTGGCAACCGGCAATGTAATTAGCATGCCGAATATTACTTGGAATGTGAATTGGAACGAAATCGCCAATAGATAAGACCATTTTACAATTTGGGCCCAAGTTAGAAGCAGAGCCTAAGGTGTAAATTATCGATAGTCCATATCTCTGAAACTATAAGAGATAATGCAATTTGGCAACCGGCAATGTAATCAGCATGCCGAGTATTACTTGGAATGTGAATTGGAACGAAATCGCCAATAGATAAGACCATTTTACAATTTGGGCCCAAGTTAGAAGCAGAGCCTAAGGTGTAAATTATCGATAGTCCATATCTCGGAAACTATAAGAGATAATGCAATTTGGCAACCGGCAATGTAATTAGCATGCCGAATATTACTTGGAATGTGAATTGGAAGGAAATCGCCAATAGATAAGACCATTTTACAATTTGGGCCCAAGTTAGAAGCAGAGCCTAAGGTGTAAATTATCGATAGTCCATATCTTGGAAACTATAAGAGATAATGCAATTTGGCAACTGGCAATGTAATTAGCATGCCGAATATTACTTGGAATGTGAATTGGAAGGAAATCGCCAATAGATAAGACCATTTTACAATTTGGGCCCAAGTTAGAAGCAGAGCCTAAGGTGTAAATTATCGATAGTCCATATCTCCGAAACTATAAGAGATAATGCAATTTGGCAACCGGCAATGTAATAAGCATGCCGAATACTACTTGGAATGTGAATTGGAACGAAATCGCCAATAGATAAGACCATTTTACAATTTGGGCCCAAGTTAGAAGCAGAGCCTAAGGTGTAAATTATCGATAGTCCATATCTCGGAAACTATAAGAGATAATGCAATTTGGCAACCGGCAATGTAATTAGCATGCCGAATATTACTTGGAATGTGAATTGGAACGAAATCGCCAATAGATAAAACCATTTTACAATTTGGGCCCAAGTTAGAAGCAGAGCCTAAGGTGTAAATTATCGATAGTCCATATCTCGGAAACTATAAAAGATAATGCAATTTGGCAACCGGCAATGTAATTAGCATGCCGAATATTACTTGGAATGTGAATTGCACGAAATCGCCAATAGATAAGACCATTTTACAATTTGGGCCCAAGTTAGAAGCAGAGCCTAAGGTGTAAATTATCGATAGTCCATATCTCTGAAACAATAAGAGATAATGCAATTTGGCAACCGGCAATGTAATCAGCATGCCGAGTATTACTTGGAATGTGAATTGGAACGAAATCGCCAATAGATAAGACCATTTTACAATTTGGGCCCAAGTTAGAAGCAGAGCCTAAGGTGTAAATTATCGATAGTCCATATCTCGGAAACTATAAGAGATAATGCAATTTGGCAACCGGCAATGTAATTAGCATGCCGAATATTACTTGGAATGTGAATTGGAAGGAAATCGCCAATAGATAAGACCATTTTACAATTTGGGCCCAAGTTAGAAGCAGAGCCTAAGGTGTAAATTATCGATAGTCCATATCTCGGAAACTATAAGAGATAATGCAATTTGGCAACTGGAAATGTAATTAGCATGCCGAATATTACTTGGAATGTGAATTGGAAGGAAATCGCCAATAGATAAGACCATTTTACAATTTGGGCCCAAGTTAGAAGCAGAGCCTAAGGTGTAAATTATCGATAGTCCATATCTCGGAAACTATAAGAGATAATGCAATTTGGCAACCGGCAATGTAATAAGCATGCCGAATACTACTTGGAATGTGAATTGGAACGAAATCGCCAATAGATAAGACCATTTTACAATTTGGGCCCAAGTTAGAAGCAGAGCCTAAGGTGTAAATTATCGATAGTCCATATCTCGGAAACTATAAGAGATAATTCAATTTGGCAACCGGCAATGTAATTAGCAAGCCGAATATTACTTGGAATGTGAATTGGAACGAAATCGCCAATAGATAAGACCATTTTACAATTTGGGCCCAAGTTAGAAGCAGAGCCTAAGGTGTAAATTATCGATAGTCCATATCTCGGAAACTATAAGAGATAATGCAATTTGGCAACCGGCAATGTAATTAGCATGCCGAATATTACTTGGAATGTGAATTGGAACGAAATCGCCAATAGATAAGACGATTTTACAATTTGGGCCCAAGTTAGAAGCAGAGCCTAAGGTGTAAATTATCGATAGTCCATATCTCGGAAACTATAAGAGATAATGCAATTTGGCAACCGGCAATGTAATTAGCATGCCGAATATTACTTGGAATGTGAATTGGAACGAAATCGCCAATAGATAAGACCATTTTACAATTTGGGCCCAAGTTAGAAGCAGAGCCTAAGGTGTAAATTATCGATAGTCCATATCTCTGAAACTATAAGAGATAATGCAATTTGGCAACCGGCAATGTAATCAGCATGCCGAGTATTACTTGGAATGTGAATTGGAACGAAATCGCCAATAGATAAGACCATTTTACAATTTGGGCCCAAGTTAGAAGCAGAGCCTAAGGTGTAAATTATCGATAGTCCATATCTCGGAAACTATAAGAGATAATGCAATTTGGCAACCGGCAATGTAATTAGCATGCCGAATATTACTTGCAATGTGAATTGGAACGAAATCGCCAATAGATAAGACCATTTTACAATTTGGGCCCAAGTTAGAAGCAGAGCCTAAGGTGTAAATTATCGATAGTCCATATCTCGGAAACTATAAGAGATAATGCAATTTGGCAACCGGCAATGTAATTAGCATGCCGAATATTACTTGGAATGTGAATTGGAACGAAATCGCCAATAGATAAGACGATTTTACAATTTGGGCCCAAGTTAGAAGCAGAGCCTAAGGTGTAAATTATCGATAGTCCATATCTCGGAAACTATAGGAGATAATTCAATTTGGCAACCGGCAATGTAATTAGCATGCCGAATATTACTTGGAATGTGAATTGGAACGAAATCGCCAATAGATAAGACCATTTTACAATTTGGGCCCAAGTTAGAAGCAGAGCCTAAGGTGTAAATTATCGATAGTCCATATCTCGGAAACTATAAGAGATAATGCAATTTGGCAACCGGCAATGTAATTAGCATGCCGAATATTACTTGGAATGTGAATTGGAACGAAATCGCCAATAGATAAGACCATTTTACAATTTGGGCCCAAGTTAGAAGCAGAGCCTAAGGTGTAAATTATCGATAGTCAATATCTCTGAAACTATAAGAGATAATGCAATTTGGCAACCGGCAATGTAATCAGCATGCCGAGTATTACTTGGAATGTGAATTGGAACGAAATCGCCAATAGATAAGACCATTTTACAATTTGGGCCCAAGTTAGAAGCAGAGCCTAAGGTGTAAATTATCGATAGTCCATATCTCGGAAACTATAAGAGATAATGCAATTTGGCAACCGGCAATGTAATTAGCATGCCGAATATTACTTGGAATGTGAATTGGAAGGAAATCGCCAATAGATAAGACCATTTTACAATTTGGGCCCAAGTTAGAAGCAGAGCCTAAGGTGTAAATTATCGATAGTCCATATCTCGGAAACTATAAGAGATAATGCAATTTGGCAACTGGCAATGTAATTAGCATGCCGAATATTACTTGGAATGTGAATTGGAAGGAAATCGCCAATAGATAAGACCATTTTACAATTTGGGCCCAAGTTAGAAGCAGAGCCTAAGGTGTAAATTATCGATAGTCCATATCTCGGAAACTATAAGAGATAATGCAATTTGGCAACCGGCAATGTAATAAGCATGCCGAATACTACTTGGAATGTGAATTGGAACGAAATCGCCAATAGATAAGACCATTTTACAATTTGGGCCCAAGTTAGAAGCAGAGCCTAAGGTGTAAATTATCGATAGTCCATATCTCGGAAACTATAAGAGATAATTCAATTTGGCAACCGGCAATGTAATTAGCAAGCCGAATATTACTTGGAATGTGAATTGGAACGAAATCGCCAATAGATAAGACCATTTTACAATTTGGGCCCAAGTTAGAAGCAGAGCCTAAGGTGTAAATTATCGATAGTCCATATCTCGGAAACTATAAGAGATAATGCAATTTGGCAACCGGCAATGTAATTAGCATGCCGAATATTACTTGGAATGTGAATTGGAACGAAATCGCCAATAGATAAGACCATTTTACAATTTGGGCCCAAGTTAGAAGCAGAGCCTAAGGTGTAAATTATCGATAGTCCATATCTAGGAAACTATAAGAGATAATGCAATTTGGCAACCGGCAATGTAATTAGCATGCCGAATATTACTTGGAATGTGAATTGGAACGAAATCGCCAATAGATAAGACCATTTTACAATTTGGGCCCAAGTTAGAAGCAGAGCCTAAGGTGTAAATTATCGATAGTACATATCTCGGAAACTATAAGAGATAATGCAATTTGGCAACCGGCAATGTAATTAGCATGCCGAATATTACTTGGAATGTGAATTGCACGAAATCGCCAATAGATAAGGCCATTTTACAATTTGGGCCCAAGTTAGAAGCAGAGCCTAAGATGTAAATAATCGATAGTCCATATCTCGGAAACTATAAGAGATAATGCAATTTGGCAACCGGCAATGTAATTAGCATGCCGAATATTACTTGGAATGTGAATTGGAACGAAATCGCCAATAGATAAGACCATTTTACAATTTGGGCCCAAGTTAGAAGCAGAGCCTAAGGTGTAAATTATCGATAGTCCATATCTCGGAAACTATAAGAGATAATTCAATTTGGCAACCGGCAATGTAATTAGCATGCCGGATATTACTTGGACTGTGAATTGGAACGAAATCGCCAATAGATAAGACCATTTTACAATTTAGGCCCAAGTTAGAAGCAGAGCCTAAGGTGTAAATTATCGATAGTCCATATCTCGGAAACTATAAGAGATAATGCAATTTGGCAACCGGCAATGTAATTAGCATGCCGAATATTACTTGGAATGTGAATTGGAACGAAATCGCCAATAGATAAGGCGATTTTACAATTTGGGCCCAAGTTAGAAGCAGAGCCTAAGGTGTAAATTATCGATAGTCCATATCTCGGAAACTACAAGAGATAATGCAATTTGGCAACCGGCAATGTAATTAGCATGCCGAATATTACTTGGAATGTGAATTGGAACGAAATCGCCAATAGATAAGACCATTTTACAATTTGGGCCCAAGTTAGAAGCAGAGCCTAAGGTGTAAATTATCGATAGTCCATATCTCGGAAACTATAAGAGATAATGCAATTTGGCAACCGGCAATGTAATTAGCATGCCGAATATTACTTGGAATGTGAATTGGAACGAAATCGCCAATAGATAAGACGATTTTACAATTTGGGCCCAAGTTAGAAGCAGAGCCTAAGGTGTAAATTATCGATAGTCCATATCTCGGAAACTATAGGAGATAATTCAATTTGGCAACCGGCAATGTAATTAGCATGCCGAATATTACTTGGAATGTGAATTGGAACGAAATCGCCAATAGATAAGACCATTTTACAATTTGGGCCCAAGTTAGAAGCAGAGCCTAAGGTGTAAATTATCGATAGTCCATATCTCGGAAACTATAAGAGATAATGCAATTTGGCAACCGGCAATGTAATTAGCATGCCGAATATTACTTGGAATGTGAATTGGAACGAAATCGCCAATAGATAAGACCATTTTACAATTTGGGCCCAAGTTAGAAGCAGAGCCTAAGGTGTAAATTATCGATAGTCCATATCTCTGAAACTATAAGAGATAATGCAATTTGGCAACCGGCAATGTAATCAGCATGCCGAGTATTACTTGGAATGTGAATTGGAACGAAATCGCCAATAGATAAGACCATTTTACAATTTGGGCCCAAGTTAGAAGCAGAGCCTAAGGTGTAAATTATCGATAGTCCATATCTCGGAAACTATAAGAGATAATGCAATTTGGCAACCGGCAATGTAATTAGCATGCCGAATATTACTTGGAATGTGAATTGGAAGGAAATCGCCAATAGATAAGACCATTTTACAATTTGGGCCCAAGTTAGAAGCAGAGCCTAAGGTGTAAATTATCGATAGTCCATATCTCGGAAACTATAAGAGATAATGCAATTTGGCAACTGGCAATGTAATTAGCATGCCGAATATTACTTGGAATGTGAATTGGAAGGAAATCGCCAATAGATAAGACCATTTTACAATTTGGGCCCAAGTTAGAAGCAGAGCCTAAGGTGTAAATTATCGATAGTCCATATCTCGGAAACTATAAGAGATAATGCAATTTGGCAACCGGCAATGTAATAAGCATGCCGAATACTACTTGGAATGTGAATTGGAACGAAATCGCCAATAGATAAGACCATTTTACAATTTGAGCCCAAGTTAGAAGCAGAGCCTAAGGTGTAAATTATCGATAGTCCATATCTCGGAAACTATAAGAGATAATTCAATTTGGCAACCGGCAATGTAATTAGCAAGCCGAATATTACTTGGAATGTGAATTGGAACGAAATCGCCAATAGATAAGACCATTTTACAATTTGGGCCCAAGTTAGAAGCAGAGCCTAAGGTGTAAATTATCGATAGTCCATATCTCGGAAACTATAAGAGATAATGCAATTTGGCAACCGGCAATGTAATTAGCATGCCGAATATTACTTGGAATGTGAATTGGAACGAAATCGCCAATAGATAAGACGATTTTACAATTTGGGCCCAAGTTAGAAGCAGAGCCTAAGGTGTAAATTATCGATAGTCCATATCTCGGAAACTATAAGAGATAATGCAATTTGGCAACCGGCAATGTAATTAGCATGCCGAATATTACTTGGAATGTGAATTGGAACGAAATCGCCAATAGATAAGACCATTTTACAATTTGGGCCCAAGTTAGAAGCAGAGCCTAAGGTGTAAATTATCGATAGTCCATATCTCGGAAACTATAAGAGATAATGCAATTTGGCAACCGGCAATGTAATTAGCATGCCGAATATTACTTGGAATGTGAATTGCACGAAATCGCCAATAGATAAGGCCATTTTACAATTTGGGCCCAAGTTAGAAGCAGAGCCTAAGATGTAAATAATCGATAGTCCATATCTCGGAAACTATAAGAGATAATGCAATTTGGCAACCGGCAATGTAATTAGCATGCCGAATATTACTTGGAATGTGAATTGGAACGAAATCGCCAATAGATAAGACCATTTTACAATTTGGGCCCAAGTTAGAAGCAGAGCCTAAGGTGTAAATTATCGATAGTCCATATCTCTGAAACTATAAGAGATAATGCAATTTGGCAACCGGCAATGTAATCAGCATGCCGAGTATTACTTGGAATGTGAATTGGAACGAAATCGCCAATAGATAAGACCATTTTACAATTTGGGCCCAAGTTAGAAGCAGAGCCTAAGGTGTAAATTATCGATAGTCCATATCTCGGAAACTATAAGAGATAATGCAATTTGGCAACGGGCAATGTAATTAGCATGCCGAATATTACTTGGAATGTGAATTGGAAGGAAATCGCCAATAGATAAGACCATTTTACAATTTGGGCCCAAGTTAGAAGCAGAGCCTAAGGTGTAAATTATCGATGGTCCATATCTCGGAAACTATAAGAGATAATGCAATTTGGCAACTGGCAATGTAATTAGCATGCCGAATATTACTTGGAATGTGAATTGGAAGGAAATCGCCAATAGATAAGACCATTTTACAATTTGGGCCCAAGTTAGAAGCAGAGCCTAAGGTGTAAATTATCGATAGTCCATATCTCGGAAACTATAAGAGATAATGCAATTTGGCAACCGGCAATGTAATAAGCATGCCGAATATTACTTGGAATGTGAATTGGAAGGAAATCGCCAATAGATAAGACCATTTTACAATTTGGGCCCAAGTTAGAAGCAGAGCCTAAGGTGTAAATTATCGATAGTCCATATCTCGGAAACTATAAGAGATAATGCAATTTGGCAACTGGCAATGTAATTAGCATGCCGAATATTACTTGGAATGTGAATTGGAAGGAAATCGCCAATAGATAAGACCATTTTACAATTTGGGCCCAAGTTAGAAGCAGAGCCTAAGGTGTAAATTATCGATAGTCCATATCTCGGAAACTATAAGAGATAATGCAATTTGGCAACCGGCAATGTAATAAGCATGCCGAGTACTACTTGGAATGTGAATTGGAACGAAATCGCCAATAGATAAGACCATTTTACAATTTGGGCCCAAGTTAGAAGCAGAGCCTAAGGTGTAAATTATCGATAGTCCATATCTCGGAAACTATAAGAGATAATTCAATTTGGCAACCGGCAATGTAATTAGCAAGCCGAATATTACTTGGAATGTGAATTGGAACGAAATCGCCAATAGATAAGACCATTTTACAATTTGGGCCCAAGTTAGAAGCAGAGCCTAAGGTGTAAATTATCGATAGTCCATATCTCGGAAACTATAAGAGATAATGCAATTTGGCAACCGGCAATGTAATTAGCATGCCGAATATTACTTGGAATGTGAATTGGAACGAAATCGCCAATAGATAAGACGATTTTACAATTTGGGCCCAAGTTAGAAGCAGAGCCTAAGGTGTAAATTATCGATAGTCCATATCTCGGAAACTATAAGAGATAATGCAATTTGGCAACCGGCAATGTAATTAGCATGCCGAATATTACTTGGAATGTGAATTGGAACGAAATCGCCAATAGATAAGACCATTTTACAATTTGGGCCCAAGTTAGAAGCAGAGCCTAAGGTGTAAATTATCGATAGTCCATATCTCTGAAACTATAAGAGATAATGCAATTTGGCAACCGGCAATGTAATCAGCATGCCGAGTATTACTTGGAATGTGAATTGGAACGAAATCGCCAATAGATAAGACCATTTTACAATTTGGGCCCAAGTTAGAAGCAGAGCCTAAGGTGTAAATTATCGATAGTCCATATCTCGGAAACTATAAGAGATAATGCAATTTGGCAACCGGCAATGTAATTAGCATGCCGAATATTACTTGCAATGTGAATTGGAACGAAATCGCCAATAGATAAGACCATTTTACAATTTGGGCCCAAGTTAGAAGCAGAGCCTAAGGTGTAAATTATCGATAGTCCATATCTCGGAAACTATAAGAGATAATGCAATTTGGCAACCGGCAATGTAATTAGCATGCCGAATATTACTTGGAATGTGAATTGGAACGAAATCGCCAATAGATAAGACGATTTTACAATTTGGGCCCAAGTTAGAAGCAGAGCCTAAGGTGTAAATTATCGATAGTCCATATCTCGGAAACTATAGGAGATAATTCAATTTGGCAACCGGCAATGTAATTAGCATGCCGAATATTACTTGGAATGTGAATTGGAACGAAATCGCCAATAGATAAGACCATTTTACAATTTGGGCCCAAGTTAGAAGCAGAGCCTAAGGTGTAAATTATCGATAGTCCATATCTCGGAAACTATAAGAGATAATGCAATTTGGCAACCGGCAATGTAATTAGCATGCCGAATATTACTTGGAATGTGAATTGGAACGAAATCGCCAATAGATAAGACCATTTTACAATTTGGGCCCAAGTTAGAAGCAGAGCCTAAGGTGTAAATTATCGATAGTCAATATCTCTGAAACTATAAGAGATAATGCAATTTGGCAACCGGCAATGTAATCAGCATGCCGAGTATTACTTGGAATGTGAATTGGAACGAAATCGCCAATAGATAAGACCATTTTACAATTTGGGCCCAAGTTAGAAGCAGAGCCTAAGGTGTAAATTATCGATAGTCCATATCTCGGAAACTATAAGAGATAATGCAATTTGGCAACCGGCAATGTAATTAGCATGCCGAATATTACTTGGAATGTGAATTGGAAGGAAATCGCCAATAGATAAGACCATTTTACAATTTGGGCCCAAGTTAGAAGCAGAGCCTAAGGTGTAAATTATCGATAGTCCATATCTCGGAAACTATAAGAGATAATGCAATTTGGCAACTGGCAATGTAATTAGCATGCCGAATATTACTTGGAATGTGAATTGGAAGGAAATCGCCAATAGATAAGACCATTTTACAATTTGGGCCCAAGTTAGAAGCAGAGCCTAAGGTGTAAATTATCGATAGTCCATATCTCGGAAACTATAAGAGATAATGCAATTTGGCAACCGGCAATGTAATAAGCATGCCGAATACTACTTGGAATGTGAATTGGAACGAAATCGCCAATAGATAAGACCATTTTACAATTTGGGCCCAAGTTAGAAGCAGAGCCTAAGGTGTAAATTATCGATAGTCCATATCTCGGAAACTATAAGAGATAATTCAATTTGGCAACCGGCAATGTAATTAGCAAGCCGAATATTACTTGGAATGTGAATTGGAACGAAATCGCCAATAGATAAGACCATTTTACAATTTGGGCCCAAGTTAGAAGCAGAGCCTAAGGTGTAAATTATCGATAGTCCATATCTCGGAAACTATAAGAGATAATGCAATTTGGCAACCGGCAATGTAATTAGCATGCCGAATATTACTTGGAATGTGAATTGGAACGAAATCGCCAATAGATAAGACCATTTTACAATTTGGGCCCAAGTTAGAAGCAGAGCCTAAGGTGTAAATTATCGATAGTCCATATCTAGGAAACTATAAGAGATAATGCAATTTGGCAACCGGCAATGTAATTAGCATGCCGAATATTACTTGGAATGTGAATTGGAACGAAATCGCCAATAGATAAGACCATTTTACAATTTGGGCCCAAGTTAGAAGCAGAGCCTAAGGTGTAAATTATCGATAGTACATATCTCGGAAACTATAAGAGATAATGCAATTTGGCAACCGGCAATGTAATTAGCATGCCGAATATTACTTGGAATGTGAATTGCACGAAATCGCCAATAGATAAGGCCATTTTACAATTTGGGCCCAAGTTAGAAGCAGAGCCTAAGATGTAAATAATCGATAGTCCATATCTCGGAAACTATAAGAGATAATGCAATTTGGCAACCGGCAATGTAATTAGCATGCCGAATATTACTTGGAATGTGAATTGGAACGAAATCGCCAATAGATAAGACCATTTTACAATTTGGGCCCAAGTTAGAAGCAGAGCCTAAGGTGTAAATTATCGATAGTCCATATCTCGGAAACTATAAGAGATAATTCAATTTGGCAACCGGCAATGTAATTAGCATGCCGGATATTACTTGGACTGTGAATTGGAACGAAATCGCCAATAGATAAGACCATTTTACAATTTAGGCCCAAGTTAGAAGCAGAGCCTAAGGTGTAAATTATCGATAGTCCATATCTCGGAAACTATAAGAGATAATGCAATTTGGCAACTGGCAATGTAATTAGCATGCCGAATATTACTTGGAATGTGAATTGGAACGAAATCGCCAATAGATAAGGCGATTTTACAATTTGGGCCCAAGTTAGAAGCAGAGCCTAAGGTGTAAATTATCGATAGTCCATATCTCGGAAACTACAAGAGATAATGCAATTTGGCAACCGGCAATGTAATTAGCATGCCGAATATTACTTGGAATGTGAATTGGAACGAAATCGCCAATAGATAAGACCATTTTACAATTTGGGCCCAAGTTAGAAGCAGAGCCTAAGGTGTAAATTATCGATAGTCCATATCTCGGAAACTATAAGAGATAATGCAATTTGGCAACCGGCAGTGTAATTAGCATGCCGAATATTACTTGGAATGTGAATTGGAACGAAATCGCCAATAGATAAGACGATTTTACAATTTGGGCCCAAGTTAGAAGCAGAGCCTAAGGTGTAAATTATCGATAGTCCATATCTCGGAAACTATAGGAGATAATTCAATTTGGCAACCGGCAATGTAATTAGCATGCCGAATATTACTTGGAATGTGAATTGGAACGAAATCGCCAATAGATAAGACCATTTTACAATTTGGGCCCAAGTTAGAAGCAGAGCCTAAGGTGTAAATTATCGATAGTCCATATCTCGGAAACTATAAGAGATAATGCAATTTGGCAACCGGCAATGTAATTAGCATGCCGAATATTACTTGGAATGTGAATTGGAACGAAATCGCCAATAGATAAGACCATTTTACAATTTGGGCCCAAGTTAGAAGCAGAGCCTAAGGTGTAAATTATCGATAGTCCATATCTCTGAAACTATAAGAGATAATGCAATTTGGCAACCGGCAATGTAATCAGCATGCCGAGTATTACTTGGAATGTGAATTGGAACGAAATCGCCAATAGATAAGACCATTTTACAATTTGGGCCCAAGTTAGAAGCAGAGCCTAAGGTGTAAATTATCGATAGTCCATATCTCGGAAACTATAAGAGATAATGCAATTTGGCAACCGGCAATGTAATTAGCATGCCGAATATTACTTGGAATGTGAATTGGAAGGAAATCGCCAATAGATAAGACCATTTTACAATTTGGGCCCAAGTTAGAAGCAGAGCCTAAGGTGTAAATTATCGATAGTCCATATCTCGGAAACTATAAGAGATAATGCAATTTGGCAACTGGCAATGTAATTAGCATGCCGAATATTACTTGGAATGTGAATTGGAAGGAAATCGCCAATAGATAAGACCATTTTACAATTTGGGCCCAAGTTAGAAGCAGAGCCTAAGGTGTAAATTATCGATAGTCCATATCTCGGAAACTATAAGAGATAATGCAATTTGGCAACCGGCAATGTAATAAGCATGCCGAATACTACTTGGAATGTGAATTGGAACGAAATCGCCAATAGATAAGACCATTTTACAATTTGAGCCCAAGTTAGAAGCAGAGCCTAAGGTGTAAATTATCGATAGTCCATATCTCGGAAACTATAAGAGATAATTCAATTTGGCAACCGGCAATGTAATTAGCAAGCCGAATATTACTTGGAATGTGAATTGGAACGAAATCGCCAATAGATAAGACCATTTTACAATTTGGGCCCAAGTTAGAAGCAGAGCCTAAGGTGTAAATTATCGATAGTCCATATCTCGGAAACTATAAGAGATAATGCAATTTGGCAACCGGCAATGTAATTAGCATGCCGAATATTACTTGGAATGTGAATTGGAACGAAATCGCCAATAGATAAGACGATTTTACAATTTGGGCCCAAGTTAGAAGCAGAGCCTAAGGTGTAAATTATCGATAGTCCATATCTCGGAAACTATAAGAGATAATGCAATTTGGCAACCGGCAATGTAATTAGCATGCCGAATATTACTTGGAATGTGAATTGGAACGAAATCGCCAATAGATAAGACCATTTTACAATTTGGGCCCAAGTTAGAAGCAGAGCCTAAGGTGTAAATTATCGATAGTCCATATCTCGGAAACTATAAGAGATAATGCAATTTGGCAACCGGCAATGTAATTAGCATGCCGAATATTACTTGGAATGTGAATTGCACGAAATCGCCAATAGATAAGGCCATTTTACAATTTGGGCCCAAGTTAGAAGCAGAGCCTAAGATGTAAATAATCGATAGTCCATATCTCGGAAACTATAAGAGATAATGCAATTTGGCAACCGGCAATGTAATTAGCATGCCGAATATTACTTGGAATGTGAATTGGAACGAAATCGCCAATAGATAAGACCATTTTACAATTTGGGCCCAAGTTAGAAGCAGAGCCTAAGGTGTAAATTATCGATAGTCCATATCTCTGAAACTATAAGAGATAATGCAATTTGGCAACCGGCAATGTAATCAGCATGCCGAGTATTACTTGGAATGTGAATTGGAACGAAATCGCCAATAGATAAGACCATTTTACAATTTGGGCCCAAGTTAGAAGCAGAGCCTAAGGTGTAAATTATCGATAGTCCATATCTCGGAAACTATAAGAGATAATGCAATTTGGCAACCGGCAATGTAATTAGCATGCCGAATATTACTTGGAATGTGAATTGGAAGGAAATCGCCAATAGATAAGACCATTTTACAATTTGGGCCCAAGTTAGAAGCAGAGCCTAAGGTGTAAATTATCGATGGTCCATATCTCGGAAACTATAAGAGATAATGCAATTTGGCAACTGGCAATGTAATTAGCATGCCGAATATTACTTGGAATGTGAATTGGAAGGAAATCGCCAATAGATAAGACCATTTTACAATTTGGGCCCAAGTTAGAAGCAGAGCCTAAGGTGTAAATTATCGATAGTCCATATCTCGGAAACTATAAGAGATAATGCAATTTGGCAACCGGCAATGTAATTAGCATGCCGAATATTACTTGGAATGTGAATTGGAACGAAATCGCCAATAGATAAGACGATTTTACAATTTGGGCCCAAGTTAGAAGCAGAGCCTAAGGTGTAAATTATCGATAGTGCATATCTCGGAAACTATAAGAGATAATGCAATTTGGCAACCGGCAATGTAATTAGCGTGCCGAATATTACTTGGAATGTGAATTGGAACGAAATCGCCAATAGATAAGACCATTTTACAATTTGGGCCCAAGTTAGAAGCAGAGCCTAAGGTGTAAATTATCGATAGTCCATATCTCGGAAACTATAAGAGATAATGCAATTTGGCAACCGGCAATGTAATTAGCATGCCGAATATTACTTGGAATGTGAATTGGAACGAAATCGACAATAGATAAGACCATTTTACAATTTGGGCCCAAGTTAGAAGCAGAGCCTAAGGTGTAAATTATCGATAGTCCATATCTCGGAAACTATAAGAGATAATGCAATTTGGCAACCGGCAATGTAATTAGCATGCCGAATATTACTTGGAATGTGAATTGGAAGGAAATCGCCAATAGATAAGACCATTTTACAATTTGGGCCCAAGTTAGAAGCAGAGCCTAAGGTGTAAATTATCGATGGTCCATATCTCGGAAACTATAAGAGATAATGCAATTTGGCAACTGGCAATGTAATTAGCATGCCGAATATTACTTGGAATGTGAATTGGAAGGAAATCGCCAATAGATAAGACCATTTTACAATTTGGGCCCAAGTTAGAAGCAGAGCCTAAGGTGTAAATTATCGATAGTCCATATCTCGGAAACTATAAGAGATAATGCAATTTGGCAACCGGCAATGTAATTAGCATGCCGAATATTACTTGGAATGTGAATTGGAACGAAATCGCCAATAGATAAGACGATTTTACAATTTGGGCCCAAGTTAGAAGCAGAGCCTAAGGTGTAAATTATCGATAGTGCATATCTCGGAAACTATAAGAGATAATGCAATTTGGCAACCGGCAATGTAATTAGCGTGCCGAATATTACTTGGAATGTGAATTGGAACGAAATCGCCAATAGATAAGACCATTTTACAATTTGGGCCCAAGTTAGAAGCAGAGCCTAAGGTGTAAATTATCGATAGTCCATATCTCGGAAACTATAAGAGATAATGCAATTTGGCAACCGGCAATGTAATTAGCATGCCGAATATTACTTGGAATGTGAATTGGAACGAAATCGACAATAGATAAGACCATTTTACAATTTGGGCCCAAGTTAGAAGCAGAGCCTAAGGTGTAAATTATCGATAGTCCATATCTCGGAAACTATAAGAGATAATGCAATTTGGCAACCGGCAATGTAATTAGCATGCCGAATATTACTTGGAATGTGAATTGGAAGGAAATCGCCAATAGATAAGACCATTTTACAATTTGGGCCCAAGTTAGAAGCAGAGCCTAAGGTGTAAATTATCGATGGTCCATATCTCGGAAACTATAAGAGATAATGCAATTTGGCAACTGGCAATGTAATTAGCATGCCGAATATTACTTGGAATGTGAATTGGAAGGAAATCGCCAATAGATAAGACCATTTTACAATTTGGGCCCAAGTTAGAAGCAGAGCCTAAGGTGTAAATTATCGATAGTCCATATCTCGGAAACTATAAGAGATAATGCAATTTGGCAACCGGCAATGTAATTAGCATGCCGAATATTACTTGGAATGTGAATTGGAACGAAATCGCCAATAGATAAGACGATTTTACAATTTGGGCCCAAGTTAGAAGCAGAGCCTAAGGTGTAAATTATCGATAGTGCATATCTCGGAAACTATAAGAGATAATGCAATTTGGCAACCGGCAATGTAATTAGCGTGCCGAATATTACTTGGAATGTGAATTGGAACGAAATCGCCAATAGATAAGACCATTTTACAATTTGGGCCCAAGTTAGAAGCAGAGCCTAAGGTGTAAATTATCGATAGTCCATATCTCGGAAACTATAAGAGATAATGCAATTTGGCAACCGGCAATGTAATTAGCATGCCGAATATTACTTGGAATGTGAATTGGAACGAAATCGACAATAGATAAGACCATTTTACAATTTGGGCCCAAGTTAGAAGCAGAGCCTAAGGTGTAAATTATCGATAGTCCATATCTCGGAAACTATAAGAGATAATGCAATTTGGCAACCGGCAATGTAATTAGCATGCCGAATATTACTTGGAATGTGAATTGCACGAAATCGCCAATAGATAAGGCCATTTTACAATTTGGGCCCAAGTTAGAAGCAGAGCCTAAGATGTAAATAATCGATAGTCCATATCTCGGAAACTATAAGAGATAATGCAATTTGGCAACCGGCAATGTAATTAGCATGCCGAATATTACTTGGAATGTGAATTGGAACGAAATCGCCAATAGATAAGACCATTTTACAATTTGGGCCCAAGTTAGAAGCAGAGCCTAAGGTGTAAATTATCGATAGTCCATATCTCGGAAACTATAAGAGATAATTCAATTTGGCAACCGGCAATGTAATTAGTATGCCGGATATTACTTGGACTGTGAATTAAAACGAAATCGCCAATAGATAAGACCATTTTACAATTTGGGCCCAAGTTAGAAGCAGAGCCTAAGGTGTAAATTATCGATAGTCCATATCTCGGAAACTATAAGAGATAATGCAATTTGGCAACCGGCAATGTAATTAGCATGCCGAATATTACTTGGAATGTGAATTGGAACGAAATCGCCAATAGATAAGGCGATTTTACAATTTGGGCCCAAGTTAGAAGCAGAGCCTAAGGTGTAAATTATCGATAGTCCATATCTCGGAAACTACAAGAGATAATGCAATTTGGCAACCGGCAATGTAATTAGCATGCCGAATATTACTTGGAATGTGAATTGGAACGAAATCGCCAATAGATAAGGCCATTTTACAATTTGGGCCCAAGTTAGAAGCAGAGCCTAAGGTGTAAATTATCGATAGTCCATATCTCGGAAACTATAAGAGATAATGCAATTTGGCAACCGGCAATGTAATTAGCATGCCGAATATTACTTGGAATGTGAATTGGAACGAAATCGCCAATAGATAAGACGATTTTACAATTTGGGCCCAAGTTAGAAGCAGAGCCTAAGGTGTAAATTATCGATAGTCCATATCTCGGAAACTATAAGAGATAATGCAATTTGGCAACCGGCAATTTAATTAACATGCCGAATATTACTTGGAATGTGAATTGGAACGAAATCGCCAATAGATAAGACCATTTTACAATTTGGGCCCAAGTTAGAAGCAGAGCCTAAGGTGTAAATTATCGATAGTCCATATCTCGAAAACTATAAGAGATAATGCAATTTGGCAACCGGCAATGTAATTAGCATGCCGAATATTACTTGGAATGTGAATTGGAACGAAATCGCCAATAGATAAGACCATTTTACAATTTGGGCCCAAGTTAGAAGCAGAGCCTAAGGTGTAAATTATCGATAGTCCATATCTCGGAAACTATAAGAGATAATGCAATTTGGCAACCGGCAATGTAATTAGCATGCCGAATATTACTTGGAATGTGAATTGGAACGAAATCGCCAATAGATAAGACGATTTTACAATTTGGGCCCAAGTTAGAAGCAGAGCCTAAGGTGTAAATTATCGATAGTCCATATCTCGGAAACTATAAGAGATAATGCAATTTGGCAACCGGCAATGTAATTAGCATGCCGAATATTACTTGGAATGTGAATTGGAACGAAATCGCCAATAGATAAGACCATTTTACAATTTGGGCCCAAGTTAGAAGCAGAGCCTAAGGTGTAAATTATCGATAGTCCATATCTCGGAAACTATAAGAGATAATGCAATTTGGCAACCGGCAATGTAATTAGCATGCCGAATATTACTTGGAATGTGAATTGGAACGAAATCGCCAATAGATAAGACCATTTTACAATTTGGGCCCAAGTTAGAAGCAGAGCCTAAGGTGTAAATTATCGATAGTCCATATCTCGGAAACTATAAGAGATAATGCAATTTGGCAACCGGCAATGTAATTAGCATGCCGAATATTACTTGGAATGTGAATTGCACGAAATCGCCAATAGATAAGGCCATTTTACAATTTGGGCCCAAGTTAGAAGCAGAGCCTAAGATGTAAATAATCGATAGTCCATATCTCGGAAACTATAAGAGATAATGCAATTTGGCAACCGGCAATGTAATTAGCATGCCGAATATTACTTGGAATGTGAATTGGAACGAAATCGCCAATAGATAAGACCATTTTACAATTTGGGCCCAAGTTAGAAGCAGAGCCTAAGGTGTAAATTATCGATAGTCCATATCTCGGAAACTATAAGAGATAATTCAATTTGGCAACCGGCAATGTAATTAGCATGCCGGATATTACTTGGACTGTGAATTGGAACGAAATCGCCAATAGATAAGACCATTTTACAATTTGGGCCCAAGTTAGAAGCAGAGCCTAAGGTGTAAATTATCGATAGTCCATATCTCGGAAACTATAAGAGATAATGCAATTTGGCAACCGGCAGTGTAATTAGCATGCCGAATATTACTTGGAATGTGAATTGGAACGAAATCGCCAATAGATAAGGCGATTTTACAATTTGGGCCCAAGTTAGAAGCAGAGCCTAAGGTGTAAATTATCGATAGTCCATATCTCGGAAACTACAAGAGATAATGCAATTTGGCAACCGGCAATGTAATTAGCATGCCGAATATTACTTGGAATGTGAATTGGAACGAAATCGCCAATAGATAAGACCATTTTACAATTTGGGCCCAAGTTAGAAGCAGAGCCTAAGGTGTAAATTATCGATAGTCCATATCTCGGAAACTATAAGAGATAATGCAATTTGGCAACCGGCAATGTAATCAGCATGCCGAATATTACTTGGAATGTGAATTGGAACGAAATCGCCAATAGATAAGACGATTTTACAATTTGGGCCCAAGTTAGAAGCAGAGCCTAAGGTGTAAATTATCGATAGTCCATATCTCGGAAACTATAAGAGATAATGCAATATGGCAACCGGCAATTTAATTAACATGCCGAATATTACTTGGAATGTGAATTGGAACGAAATCGCCAATAGATAAGACCATTTTACAATTTGGGCCCAAGTTAGAAGCAGAGCCTAAGGTGTAAATTATCGATAGTCCATATCTCGGAAACTATAAGAGATAATGCAATTTGGCAACCGGCAATGTAATTAGCATGCCGAATATTACTTGGAATGTGAATTGGAACGAAATCGCCAATAGATAAGACCATTTTACAATTTGGGCCCAAGTTAGAAGCAGAGCCTAAGGTGTAAATTATCGATAGTCCATATCTCTGAAACTATAAGAGATAATGCAATTTGGCAACCGGCAATGTAATCAGCATGCCGAGTATTACTTGGAATGTGAATTGGAACGAAATCGCCAATAGATAAGACCATTTTACAATTTGGGACCAAGTTAGAAGCAGAGCCTAAGGTGTAAATTATCGATAGTCCATATCTCGGAAACTATAAGAGATAATGCAATTTGGCAACCGGCAATGTAATTAGCATGCCGAATATTACTTGGAATGTGAATTGGAACGAAATCGCCAATAGATAAGACCATTTTACAATTTGGGCCCAAGTTAGAAGCAGAGCCTAAGGTGTAAATTATCGATAGTCCATATCTCGGAAACTATAAGAGATAATGCAATTTGGCAACCGGCAATGTAATTAGCATGCCGAATACTACTTGGAATGTGAATTGGAACGAAATCGCCAATAGATAAGACCATTTTACAATTTGGGCCCAAGTTAGAAGCAGAGCCTAAGGTGTAAATTATCGATAGTCCATATCTCGGAAACTATAAGAGATAATTCAATTTGGCAACCGGCAATGTAATTAGCATGCCGAATATTACTTGGAATGTGAATTGGAACGAAATCGCCAATAGATAAGACCATTTTACAATTTGGGCCCAAGTTAGAAGCAGAGCCTAAGGTGTAAATTATCGATAGTCCATATCTCGGAAACTATAAGAGATAATTCAATTTGGCAACCGGCAATGTAATTAGCATGCCGAATATTACTTGGAATGTGAATTGGAACGAAATCGCCAATAGATAAGACCATTTTACAATTTGGGCCCAAGTTAGAAGCAGAGCCTAAGGTGTAAATTATCGATAGTCCATATCTCGGAAACTATAATAGATAATGCAATTTGGCAACCGGCAATGTAATTAGCATGCCGAATATTACTTGGAATGTGAATTGCACGAAATCGCCAATAGATAAGGCCATTTTACAATTTGGGCCCAAGTTAGAAGCAGAGCCTAAGATGTAAATAATCGATAGTCCATATCTCGGAAACTATAAGAGATAATGCAATTTGGCAACCGGCAATGTAATTAGCATGCCGAATATTACTTGGAATGTGAATTGGAACGAAATCGCCAATAGATAAGACCATTTTACAATTTGGGCCCAAGTTAGAAGCAGAGCCTAAGGTGTAAATTATCGATAGTCCATATCTCGGAAACTATAAGAGATAATTCAATTTGGCAACCGGCAATGTAATTAGCATGCCGGATATTACTTGGACTGTGAATTGGAACGAAATCGCCAATAGATAAGACGATTTTACAATTTGGGCCCAAGTTAGAAGCAGAGCCTAAGGTGTAAATTATCGATAGTCCATATCTCGGAAACTATAAGAGATAATGCAATTTGGCAACCGGCAATTTAATTAACATGCCGAATATTACTTGGAATGTGAATTGGAACGAAATCGCCAATAGATAAGACCATTTTACAATTTGGGCCCAAGTTAGAAGCAGAGCCTAAGGTGTAAATTATCGATAGTCCATATCTCGAAAACTATAAGAGATAATGCAATTTGGCAACCGGCAATGTAATTAGCATGCCGAATATTACTTGGAATGTGAATTGGAACGAAATCGCCAATAGATAAGACCATTTTACAATTTGGGCCCAAGTTAGAAGCAGAGCCTAAGGTGTAAATTATCGATAGTCCATATCTCGGAAACTATAAGAGATAATGCAATTTGGCAACCGGCAATGTAATTAGCATGCCGAATATTACTTGGAATGTGAATTGGAACGAAATCGCCAATAGATAAGACGATTTTACAATTTGGGCCCAAGTTAGAAGCAGAGCCTAAGGTGTAAATTATCGATAGTCCATATCTCGGAAACTATAAGAGATAATGCAATTTGGCAACCGGCAATGTAATTAGCATGCCGAATATTACTTGGAATGTGAATTGGAACGAAATCGCCAATAGATAAGACCATTTTACAATTTGGGCCCAAGTTAGAAGCAGAGCCTAAGGTGTAAATTATCGATAGTCCATATCTCGGAAACTATAAGAGATAATGCAATTTGGCAACCGGCAATGTAATTAGCATGCCGAATATTACTTGGAATGTGAATTGGAACGAAATCGCCAATAGATAAGACCATTTTACAATTTGGGCCCAAGTTAGAAGCAGAGCCTAAGGTGTAAATTATCGATAGTCCATATCTCGGAAACTATAAGAGATAATGCAATTTGGCAACCGGCAATGTAATTAGCATGCCGAATATTACTTGGAATGTGAATTGCACGAAATCGCCAATAGATAAGGCCATTTTACAATTTGGGCCCAAGTTAGAAGCAGAGCCTAAGATGTAAATAATCGATAGTCCATATCTCGGAAACTATAAGAGATAATGCAATTTGGCAACCGGCAATGTAATTAGCATGCCGAATATTACTTGGAATGTGAATTGGAACGAAATCGCCAATAGATAAGACCATTTTACAATTTGGGCCCAAGTTAGAAGCAGAGCCTAAGGTGTAAATTATCGATAGTCCATATCTCGGAAACTATAAGAGATAATTCAATTTGGCAACCGGCAATGTAATTAGCATGCCGGATATTACTTGGACTGTGAATTGGAACGAAATCGCCAATAGATAAGACCATTTTACAATTTGGGCCCAAGTTAGAAGCAGAGCCTAAGGTGTAAATTATCGATAGTCCATATCTCGGAAACTATAAGAGATAATGCAATTTGGCAACCGGCAGTGTAATTAGCATGCCGAATATTACTTGGAATGTGAATTGGAACGAAATCGCCAATAGATAAGGCGATTTTACAATTTGGGCCCAAGTTAGAAGCAGAGCCTAAGGTGTAAATTATCGATAGTCCATATCTCGGAAACTACAAGAGATAATGCAATTTGGCAACCGGCAATGTAATTAGCATGCCGAATATTACTTGGAATGTGAATTGGAACGAAATCGCCAATAGATAAGACCATTTTACAATTTGGGCCCAAGTTAGAAGCAGAGCCTAAGGTGTAAATTATCGATAGTCCATATCTCGGAAACTATAAGAGATAATGCAATTTGGCAACCGGCAATGTAATCAGCATGCCGAATATTACTTGGAATGTGAATTGGAACGAAATCGCCAATAGATAAGACGATTTTACAATTTGGGCCCAAGTTAGAAGCAGAGCCTAAGGTGTAAATTATCGATAGTCCATATCTCGGAAACTATAAGAGATAATGCAATTTGGCAACCGGCAATTTAATTAACATGCCGAATATTACTTGGAATGTGAATTGGAACGAAATCGCCAATAGATAAGACCATTTTACAATTTGGGCCCAAGTTAGAAGCAGAGCCTAAGGTGTAAATTATCGATAGTCCATATCTCGGAAACTATAAGAGATAATGCAATTTGGCAACCGGCAATGTAATTAGCATGCCGAATATTACTTGGAATGTGAATTGGAACGAAATCGCCAATAGATAAGACCATTTTACAATTTGGGCCCAAGTTAGAAGCAGAGCCTAAGGTGTAAATTATCGATAGTCCATATCTCTGAAACTATAAGAGATAATGCAATTTGGCAACCGGCAATGTAATCAGCATGCCGAGTATTACTTGGAATGTGAATTGGAACGAAATCGCCAATAGATAAGACCATTTTACAATTTGGGACCAAGTTAGAAGCAGAGCCTAAGGTGTAAATTATCGATAGTCCATATCTCGGAAACTATAAGAGATAATGCAATTTGGCAACCGGCAATGTAATTAGCATGCCGAATATTACTTGGAATGTGAATTGGAACGAAATCGCCAATAGATAAGACCATTTTACAATTTGGGCCCAAGTTAGAAGCAGAGCCTAAGGTGTAAATTATCGATAGTCCATATCTCGGAAACTATAAGAGATAATGCAATTTGGCAACCGGCAATGTAATTAGCATGCCGAATACTACTTGGAATGTGAATTGGAACGAAATCGCCAATAGATAAGACCATTTTACAATTTGGGCCCAAGTTAGAAGCAGAGCCTAAGGTGTAAATTATCGATAGTCCATATCTCGGAAACTATAAGAGATAATTCAATTTGGCAACCGGCAATGTAATTAGCATGCCGAATATTACTTGGAATGTGAATTGGAACGAAATCGCCAATAGATAAGACCATTTTACAATTTGGGCCCAAGTTAGAAGCAGAGCCTAAGGTGTAAATTATCGATAGTCCATATCTCGGAAACTATAAGAGATAATTCAATTTGGCAACCGGCAATGTAATTAGCATGCCGAATATTACTTGGAATGTGAATTGGAACGAAATCGCCAATAGATAAGACCATTTTACAATTTGGGCCCAAGTTAGAAGCAGAGCCTAAGGTGTAAATTATCGATAGTCCATATCTCGGAAACTATAAGAGATAATGCAATTTGGCAACCGGCAATGTAATTAGCATGCCGAATATTACTTGGAATGTGAATTGCACGAAATCGCCAATAGATAAGGCCATTTTACAATTTGGGCCCAAGTTAGAAGCAGAGCCTAAGATGTAAATAATCGATAGTCCATATCTCGGAAACTATAAGAGATAATGCAATTTGGCAACCGGCAATGTAATTAGCATGCCGAATATTACTTGGAATGTGAATTGGAACGAAATCGCCAATAGATAAGACCATTTTACAATTTGGGCCCAAGTTAGAAGCAGAGCCTAAGGTGTAAATTATCGATAGTCCATATCTCGGAAACTATAAGAGATAATTCAATTTGGCAACCGGCAATGTAATTAGCATGCCGGATATTACTTGGACTGTGAATTGGAACGAAATCGCCAATAGATAAGACCATTTTACAATTTGGGCCCAAGTTAGAAGCAGAGCCTAAGGTGTAAATTATCGATAGTCCATATCTCGGAAACTATAAGAGATAATGCAATTTGGCAACCGGCAATGTAATTAGCATGCCGAATATTACTTGGAATGTGAATTGGATCGAAATCGCCAATAGATAAGACCATTTTACAATTTGGGCCCAAGTTAGAAGCAGAGCCTAAGGTGTAAATTATCGATAGTCCATATCTCGGAAACTATAAGAGATAATGCAATTTGGCAACCGGCAATGTAATTAGCATGCCGAATATTACTTGGAATGTGAATTGGAACGAAATCGCCAATAGATAAGACGATTTTACAATTTGGGCCCAAGTTAGAAGCAGAGCCTAAGGTGTAAATTATCGATAGTCCATATCTCGGAAACTATAAGAGATAATGCAATTTGGCAACCGGCAATTTAATTAACATGCCGAATATTACTTGGAATGTGAATTGGAACGAAATCGCCAATAAATAAGACCATTTTACAATTTGGGCCCAAGTTAGAAGCAGAGCCTAAGGTGTAAATTATCGATAGTCCATATCTCGGAAACTATAAGAGATAATGCAATTTGGCAACCGGCAATGTAATTAGCATGCCGAATATTACTTGGAATGTGAATTGGAACGAAATCGCCAATAGATAAGACCATTTTACAATTTGGGCCCAAGTTAGAAGCAGAGCCTAAGGTGTAAATTATCGATAGTCCATATCTCTGAAACTATAAGAGATAATGCAATTTGGCAACCGGCAATGTAATCAGCATGCCGAGTATTACTTGGAATGTGAATTGGAACGAAATCGCCAATAGATAAGACCATTTTACAATTTGGGACCAAGTTAGAAGCAGAGCCTAAGGTGTAAATTATCGATAGTCCATATCTCGGAAACTATAAGAGATAATGCAATTTGGCAACCGGCAATGTAATTAGCATGCCGAATATTACTTGGAATGTGAATTGGAACGAAATCGCCAATAGATAAGACCATTTTACAATTTGGGCCCAAGTTAGAAGCAGAGCCTAAGGTGTAAATTATCGATAGTCCATATCTCGGAAACTATAAGAGATAATGCAATTTGGCAACCGGCAATGTAATTAGCATGCCGAATACTACTTGGAATGTGAATTGGAACGAAATCGCCAATAGATAAGACCATTTTACAATTTGGGCCCAAGTTAGAAGCAGAGCCTAAGGTGTAAATTATCGATAGTCCATATCTCGGAAACTATAAGAGATAATTCAATTTGGCAACCGGCAATGTAATTAGCATGCCGAATATTACTTGGAATGTGAATTGGAACGAAATCGCCAATAGATAAGACCATTTTACAATTTGGGCCCAAGTTAGAAGCAGAGCCTAAGGTGTAAATTATCAATAGTCCATATCTCGGAAACTATAAGAGATAATGCAATTTGGCAACCGGCAATGTAATTAGCATGCCGAATATTACTTGGAATGTGAATTGGAACGAAATCGCCAATAGATAAGACGATTTTACAATTTGGGCCCAAGTTAGAAGCAGAGCCTAAGGTGTAAATTATCGATAGTCCATATCTCGGAAACTATAAGAGATAATGCAATTTGGCAACCGGCAATGTAATTAGCATGCCGAATATTACTTGGAATGTGAATTGGAACGAAATCGCCAATAGATAAGACCATTTTACAATTTGGGCCCAAGTTAGAAGCAGAGCCTAAGGTGTAAATTATCGATAGTCCATATCTCGGAAACT
This sequence comes from Rhynchophorus ferrugineus, assembly GCF_030347505.1. Classification (NCBI taxonomy): domain Eukaryota; kingdom Metazoa; phylum Arthropoda; class Insecta; order Coleoptera; family Curculionidae; genus Rhynchophorus; species Rhynchophorus ferrugineus. The sequence continues at coordinate 107,673 of NW_027472926.1, forward strand.
ATAAGAGATAATGCAATTTGGCAACCGGCAATGTAATTAGCATGCCGAATATTACTTGGAATGTGAATTGGAACGAAATCGCCAATAGATAAGACCATTTTACAATTTGGGCCCAAGTTAGAAGCAGAGCCTAAGGTGTAAATTATCGATAGTCCATATCTCGGAAACTATAGGAGATAATGCAATTTGGAAACCGGCAATGTAATTAGCATGCCGAATATTACTTGGAATGTGAATTGGAACGAAATCGCCAATAGATAAGACCATTTTACAATTTGGGCCCAAGTTAGAAGCAGAGCCTAAGATGTAAATAATTGATAGTCCATATCTCGGAAACTATAAGAGATAATGCAATTTGGCAACCGGCAATGTAATTAGCATGCCGAATATTACTTGGAATGTGAATTGGAACGAAATCGCCAATAGATAAGACCATTTTACAATTTGGGCCCAAGTTAGAAGCAGAGCCTAAGGTGTAAATTATCGATAGTCCATATCTCGGAAACTATAAGAGATAATGCAATTTGGCAACCGGCAATGTAATTAGCATGCCGAATATTACTTGGAATGTGAATTGGAATGAAATCGCCAATAGGTAAGAACATTTTACAATTTGGGCCCAAGTTAGAAGCAGAGCCTAAGGTGTAAATTATCGATAGTCCATATCTCGGAAACTATAAGAGATACTTCAATTTGGCAACCGGCAATGTAATTAGCATGCCGGATATTACTTGGACTGTGAATTGGAACGAAATCGCCAATAGATAAGACCATTTTACAATTTGGGCCCAAGTTAGAAGCAGAGCCTAAGGTGTAAATTATCGATAGTCCATATCTCGGAAACTATAAGAGATAATGCAATTTGGCAACCGGCAATGTAATTAGCATGCCGAATATTACTTGGAATGTGAATTGGAACGAAATCGCCAATAGATAAGGCGATTTTACAATTTGGGCCCAAGTTAGAAGCAGAGCCTAAGGTGTAAATTATCGATAGTCCATATCTCGGAAACTACAAGAGATAATGCAATTTGGCAACCGGCAATGTAATTAGCATGCCGAATATTACTTGGAATGTGAATTGGAACGAAATCGCCAATAGATAAGACCATTTTACAATTTGGGCCCAAGTTAGAAGCAGAGCCTAAGGTGAAAATTATCGATAGTCCATATCTCGGAAACTATAAGAGATAATGCTATTTGGCAACCGGCAATGTAATTAGCATGCCGAATATTACTTGGAATGTGAATTGGAACGAAATCGCCAATAGATAAGACCATTTTACAATTTGGGCCCAAGTTAGAAGCAGAGCATAAGGTGTAAATTATCGATAGTCCATATCTCTGAAACTATAAGAGATAATGCAATTTGGCAACCGGCAATGTAATCAGCATGCCGAGTATTACTTGGAATGTGAATTGGAACGAAATCGCCAATAGATAAGACCATTTTACAATTTGGGCCCAAGTTAGAAGCAGAGCCTAAGGTGTAAATTATCGATAGTCCATATCTCGGAAACTATAAGAGATAATGCAATTTGGCAACCGGCAATGTAATTAGCATGCCGAATATTACTTGGAATGTGAATTGGAACGAAATCGCCAATAGATAAGACCATTTTACAATTTGGGCCCAAGTTAGAAGCAGAGCCTAAGGTGTAAATTATCCATAGTCCATATCTCGGAAACTATAAGAGATAATGCAATTTGGCAACTGGCAATGTAATTAGCATGCCGAATATTACTTGGAATGTGAATTGGAACGAAATCGCCAATAGATAAGACTATTTTACAATTTGGGCCCAAGTTAGAAGCAGAGCCTAAGGTGTAAATTATCGATAGTCCATATCTCGGAAACTATAAGAGATAATGCAATTTGGCAACCGGCAATGTAATTAGCATGCCGAATACTACTTGGAATGTGAATTGGAACGAAATCGCCAATAGATAAGACCATTTTACAATTTGGGCCCAAGTTAGAAGCAGAGCCTAAGGTGTAAATTATCGATAGTCCATATCTCGGAAACTATAAGAGATAATGCAATTTGGCAACCGGCAATGTAATTAGCATGCCGAATATTACTTGGAATGTGAATTGGAACGAAATCGCCAATAGATAAGACCATTTTACAATTTGGGCCCAAGTTAGAAGCAGAGCCTAAGGTGTAAATTATCCATAGTCCATATCTCGGAAACTATAAGAGATAATGCAATTTGGCAACTGGCAATGTAATTAGCATGCCGAATATTACTTGGAATGTGAATTGGAACGAAATCGCCAATAGATAAGACTATTTTACAATTTGGGCCCAAGTTAGAAGCAGAGCCTAAGGTGTAAATTATCGATAGTCCATATCTCGGAAACTATAAGAGATAATGCAATTTGGCAACCGGCAATGTAATTAGCATGCCGAATATTACTTGGAATGTGAATTGGAACGAAATCGCCAATAGATAAGACCATTTTACAATTTGGGCCCAAGTTAGAAGCAGAGCCTAAGGTGTAAATTATCGATAGTCCATATCTCGGAAACTATAAGAGATAATGCAATTTGGCAACCGGCAATGTAATTAGCATGCCGAATATTACTTGGAATGTGAATTGGAACGAAATCGCCAATAGATAAGACCATTTTACAATTTGGGCCCAAGTTAGAAGCAGAGCCTAAGGTGTAAATTATCGATAGTCCATATCTCGGAAACTATAAGAGATAATGCAATTTGGCAACCGGCAATGTAATTAGCATGCCGAATACTACTTGGAATGTGAATTGGAACGAAATCGCCAATAGATAAGACCATTTTACAATTTGGGCCCAAGTTAGAAGCAGAGCCTAAGGTGTAAATTATCGATAGTCCATATCTCGGAAACTATAAGAGATAATTCAATTTGGCAACCGGCAATGTAATTAGCATGCCGAATATTACTTGGAATGTGAATTGGAACGAAATCGCCAATAGATAAGACCATTTTACAATTTGGGCCCAAGTTAGAAGCAGAGCCTAAGGTGTAAATTATCAATAGTCCATATCTCGGAAACTATAAGAGATAATGCAATTTGGCAACCGGCAATGTAATTAGCATGCCGAATATTACTTGGAATGTGAATTGGAACGAAATCGCCAATAGATAAGACGATTTTACAATTTGGGCCCAAGTTAGAAGCAGAGCCTAAGGTGTAAATTATCGATAGTCCATATCTCGGAAACTATAAGAGATAATGCAATTTGGCAACCGGCAATGTAATTAGCATGCCGAATATTACTTGGAATGTGAATTGGAACGAAATCGCCAATAGATAAGACCATTTTACAATTTGGGCCCAAGTTAGAAGCAGAGCCTAAGGTGTAAATTATCGATAGTCCATATCTCGGAAACTATAAGAGATAATGCAATTTGGCAACCGGCAATGTAATTAGCATGCCGAATATTACTTGGAATGTGAATTGGAACGAAATCGCCAATAGATAAGACCATTTTACAATTTGGGCCCAAGTTAGAAGCAGAGCCTAAGGTGTAAATTATCGATAGTCCATATCTCGGAAACTATAGGAGATAATGCAATTTGGAAACCGGCAATGTAATTAGCATGCCGAATATTACTTGGAATGTGAATTGGAACGAAATCGCCAATAGATAAGACCATTTTACAATTTGGGCCCAAGTTAGAAGCAGAGCCTAAGATGTAAATAATTGATAGTCCATATCTCGGAAGCTATAAGAGATAATGCAATTTGGCAACCGGCAATGTAATTAGCATGCCGAATATTACTTGGAATGTGAATTGGAACGAAATCGCCAATAGATAAGACCATTTTACAATTTGGGCCCAAGTTAGAAGCAGAGCCTAAGGTGTAAATTATCGATAGTCCATATCTCGGAAACTATAAGAGATAATGCAATTTGGCAACCGGCAATGTAATTAGCATGCCGAATATTACTTGGAATGTGAATTGGAATGAAATCGCCAATAGGTAAGAACATTTTACAATTTGGGCCCAAGTTAGAAGCAGAGCCTAAGGTGTAAATTATCGATAGTCCATATCTCGGAAACTATAAGAGATACTTCAATTTGGCAACCGGCAATGTAATTAGCATGCCGGATATTACTTGGACTGTGAATTGGAACGAAATCGCCAATAGATAAGACCATTTTACAATTTGGGCCCAAGTTAGAAGCAGAGCCTAAGGTGTAAATTATCGATAGTCCATATCTCAGAAACTATAAGAGATAATGCAATTTGGCAACCGGCAATGTAATTAGCATGCCGAATATTACTTGGAATGTGAATTGGAACGAAATCGCCAATAGATAAGGCGATTTTACAATTTGGGCCCAAGTTAGAAGCAGAGCCTAAGGTGTAAATTATCGATAGTCCATATCTCGGAAACTACAAGAGATAATGCAATTTGGCAACCGGCAATGTAATTAGCATGCCGAATATTACTTGGAATGTGAATTGGAACGAAATCGCCAATAGATAAGACCATTTTACAATTTGGGCCCAAGTTAGAAGCAGAGCCTAAGGTGTAAATTATCGATAGTCCATATCTCGGAAACTATAAGAGATAATGCAATTTGGCAACCGGCAATGTAATTAGCATGCCGAATATTATTTGGAATGTGAATTGGAACGAAATCGCCAATAGATAAGACCATTTTACAATTTGGGCCCAAGTTAGAAGCAGAGCCTAAGGTGTAAATTATTGATAGTCCATATCTCGGAAACTATAAAAGATAATGCAATTTCGCAACCGGCAATGTAATTAGCATGCCGAATATTACTTGGAGTGTGAATTGGAACGAAATCGCCAATAGATAAGACCATTTTACAATTTGGGCCCAAGTTAGAAGCAGAGCCTAAGGTGTAAATTATCGATAGTCCATATCTCGGAAACTATAAGAGATAATGCAATTTGGCAACCGGCAATTTAATTAACATGCCGAATATTACTTGGAATGTGAATTGGAACGAAATCGCCAATAGATAAGACCATTTTACAATTTGGGCCCAAGTTAGAAGCAGAGCCTAAGATGAAAATTATCGATAGTCCATATCTCGGAAACTATAAGAGATAATGCTATTTGGCAACCGGCAATGTAATTAGCATGCCGAATATTACTTGGAATGTGAATTGGAACGAAATCGCCAATAGATAAGACCATTTTACAATTTGGGCCCAAGTTAGAAGCAGAGCATAAGGTGTAAATTATCGATAGTCCATATCTCTGAAACTATAAGAGATAATGCAATTTGGCAACCGGCAATGTAATCAGCATGCCGAGTATTACTTGGAATGTGAATTGGAACGAAATCGCCAATAGATAAGACCATTTTACAATTTGGGCCCAAGTTAGAAGCAGAGCCTAAGGTGTAAATTATCGATAGTCCATATCTCGGAAACTATATGAGATAATTCAATTTGGCAACCGGCAATGTAATTAGCATGCCGAATATTACTTGGAATGTGAATTGGAACGAAATCGCCAATAGATAAGGCCATTTTACAATTTGGGCCCAAGTTAGAAGCAGAGCCTAAGGTGTAAATTATCGATAGTCCATATCTCGGAAACTATAACAGATAATGCAATTTGGCAACCGGCAATGTAATTAGCATGCCGAATATTACTTGGAATGTGAATTGGAACGAAATCGCCAATAGATAAGACGATTTTACAATTTGGGCCCAAGTTAGAAGCAGAGCCTAAGGTGTAAATTATCGATAGTCCATATCTCGGAAACTATAAGAGATAATGCAATTTGGCAACCGGCAATGTAATTAGCATGCCGAATATAACTTGGAATGTGAATTGGAACGAAATCGCCAATAGATAAGACCATTTTACAATTTGGGCCCAAGTTAGAAGCAGAACCTAAGGTGTAAATTATCGATAGTCCATATCTCGGAAACTACAAGAGATAATGCAATTTGGCAACCGGCAATGTAATTAGCATGCCGAATATTACTTGGAATGTGAATTGGAACGAAATCGCCAATAGATAAGACCATTTTACAATTTGGGCCCAAGTTAGAAGCAGAGCCTAATGTGTAAATTATCGATAGTCCATATCTCGGAAACTATAAGAGATAATGCAATTTGGCAACCGGCAATGTAATTAGCATGCCGAATATTACTTGGAATGTGAATTGGAACGAAATCGCCAATAGATAAGACCATTTTACAATTTGGGCCCAAGTTAGAAGCAGAGCCTAAGGTGTAAATTATTGATAGTCCATATCTCGGAAACTATAAAAGATAATGCAATTTCGCAACCGGCAATGTAATTAGCATGCCGAATATTACTTGGAGTGTGAATTGGAACGAAATCGCCAATAGATAAGACCATTTTACAATTTGGGCCCAAGTTAGAAGCAGAGCCTAAGGTGTAAATTATCGATAGTCCATATCTCGGAAACTATAAGAGATAATGCAATTTGGCAACCGGCAATTTAATTAACATGCCGAATATTACTTGGAATGTGAATTGGAACGAAATCGCCAATAGATAAGACCATTTTACAATTTGGGCCCAAGTTAGAAGCAGAGCCTAAGGTGAAAATTATCGATAGTCCATATCTCGGAAACTATAAGAGATAATGCTATTTGGCAACCGGCAATGTAATTAGCATGCCGAATATTACTTGGAATGTGAACTGGAACGAAATCGCCAATAGATAAGACCATTTTACAATTTGGGCCCAAGTTAGAAGCAGAGCATAAGGTGTAAATTATCGATAGTCCATATCTCTGAAACTATAAGAGATAATGCAATTTGGCAACCGGCAATGTAATCAGCATGCCGAGTATTACTTGGAATGTGAATTGGAACGAAATCGCCAATAGATAAGACCATTTTACAATTTGGGCCCAAGTTAGAAGCAGAGCCTAAGGTGTAAATTATCGATAGTCCATATCTCGGAAACTATAAGAGATAATGCAATTTGGCAACCGGCAATGTAATTAGCATGCCGAATATTACTTGGAATGTGAATTGGAACGAAATCGCCAATAGATAAGACCATTTTACAATTTGGGCCCAAGTTAGAAGCAGAGCCTAAGGTGTAAATTATCCATAGTCCATATCTCGGAAACTATAAGAGATAATGCAATTTGGCAACTGGCAATTTAATTAGCATGCCGAATATTACTTGGAATGTGAATTGGAACGAAATCGCCAATAGATAAGACTATTTTACAATTTGGGCCCAAGTTAGAAGCAGAGCCTAAGGTGTAAATTATCGATAGTCCATATCTCGGAAACTATAAGAGATAATGCAATTTGGCAACCGGCAATGTAATTAGCATGCCGAATACTACTTGGAATGTGAATTGGAACGAAATCGCCAATAGATAAGACCATTTTACAATTTGGGCCCAAGTTAGAAGCAGAGCCTAAGGTGTAAATTATCTATAGTCCATATCTCGGAAACTATAAGAGATAATGCAATTTGGCAACCGGCAATGTAATTAGCATGCCGAATATTACTTGGAATGTGAATTGGAACGAAATCGCCAATAGATAAGACCATTTTACAATTTGGGCCCAAGTTAGAAGCAGAGCCTAAGGTGTAAATTATCCATAGTCCATATCTCGGAAACTATAAGAGATAATGCAATTTGGCAACTGGCAATGTAATTAGCATGCCGAATATTACTTGGAATGTGAATTGGAACGAAATCGCCAATAGATAAGACTATTTTACAATTTGGGCCCAAGTTAGAAGCAGAGCCTAAGGTGTAAATTATCGATAGTCCATATCTCGGAAACTATAAGAGATAATGCAATTTGGCAACCGGCAATGTAATTAGCATGCCGAATACTACTTGGAATGTGAATTGGAACGAAATCGCCAATAGATAAGGCCATTTTACAATTTGGGCCCAAGTTAGAAGCAGAGCCTAAGGTGTAAATTATCGATAGTCCATATCTCGGAAACTATAACAGATAATGCAATTTTGCAACCGGCAATGTAATTAGCATGCGGAATATTACTTGGAATGTGAATTGGAACGAAATCGCCAATAGATAAGACGATTTTACAATTTGGGCCCAAGTTAGAAGCAGAGCCTAAGGTGTAAATTATCGATAGTCCATATCTCGGAAACTATAACAGATAATGCAATTTTGCAACCGGCAATGTAATTAGCATGCGGAATATTACTTGGAATGTGAATTGGAACGAAATCGCCAATAGATAAGACGATTTTACAATTTGGGCCCAAGTTAGAAGCAGAGCCTAAGGTGTAAATTATCGATAGTCCATATCTCGGAAACTATAAGAGATAATGCAATTTGGCAACCGGCAATGTAATTAGCATGCCGAATATAACTTGGAATGTGAATTGGAACGAAATCGCCAATAGATAAGACCATTTTACAATTTGGGCCCAAGTTAGAAGCAGAGCCTAAGGTGTAAATTATCGATAGTCCATATCTCGGAAACTATAAGAGATAATGCAATTTGGCAACCGGCAATGTAATTAGCATGCCGAATATTACTTGGAATGTGAATTGGAACGAAATCGCCAATAGATAAGACCATTTTACAATTTGGGCCCAAGTTAGAAGCAGAGCCTAAGGTGTAAATTATCGATAGTCCATATCTCGGAAACTATAAGAGATAATGCAATTTGGCAACCGGCAATGTAATTAGCATGCCGAATATTACTTGAAATGTGAATTGGAACGAAATCGCCAATAGATAAGACCATTTTACAATTTGGGCCCAAGTTAGAAGCAGAGCCTAAGATGTAAATAATCGATAGTCCATATCTCGGAAACTATAAGAGATAATGCAATTTGGCAACCGGCAATGTAATTAGCATGCCGAATATTACTTGGAATGTGAATTGGAACGAAATCGGCAATAGATAAGACCATTTTACAATTTGGGCCCAAGTTAGAAGCAGAGCCAAAGGTGTAAATTAACGATAGTCCATATCTCGGAAACTATAAGAGATAATGCAATTTGGCAACCGGCAATGTAATTAGCATGCCGAATATTACTTGGAATGTGAATTGGAACGAAATCGCCAATAGGTAAGACCATTTTACAATTTGGGCCCAAGTTAGAAGCAGAGCCTAAGGTGTAAATTATCGATAGTCCATATCTCGGAAACTATAAGAGATAATTCAATTTGGCAACCGGCAATGTAATTAGCATGCCGGATATTACTTGGACTGTGAATTGGAACGAAATCGCCAATAGATAAGACCATTTTACAATTTGGGCCCAAGTTAGAAGCAGAGCCTAAGGTGTAAATTATCGATAGTCCATATCTCGGAAACTATAAGAGATAATGCAATTTGGCAACCGGTAATGTAATTAGCATGCCGAATATTACTTGGAATGTGAATTGGAACGAAATCGCCAATAGATAAGGCGATTTTACAATTTGGGCCCAAGTTAGAAGCAGAGTCTAAGGTGTAAATTATCGATAGTCCATATCTCGGAAACTATAAGAGATAATGCTATTTGGCAACCGGCAATGTAATTAGCATGCCGAATATTACTTGGAATGTGAATTGGAACGAAATCGCCAATAGATAAGACCATTTTACAATTTGGGCCCAAGTTAGAAGCAGAGCATAAGGTGTAAATTATCGATAGTCCATATCTCTGAAACTATAAGAGATAATGAAATTTGGCAACCGGCAATGTAATCAGCATGCCGAGTATTACTTGGAATGTGAATTGGAACGAAATCGCCAATAGATAAGACCATTTTACAATTTGGGCCCAAGTTAGAAGCAGAGCCTAAGGTGTAAATTATCGATAGTCCATATCTCGGAAACTATAAGAGATAATGCAATTTGTCAACCGGCAATGTAATTAGCATGCCGAATATTACTTGGAATGTGAATTGGAACGAAATCGCCAATAGATAAGACCATTTTACAATTTGGGCCCAAGTTAGAAGCAGAGCCTAAGGTGTAAATTATCCATAGTCCATATCTCGGAAACTATAAGAGATAATGCAATTTGGCAACTGGCAATGTAATTAGCATGCCGAATATTACTTGGAATGTGAATTGGAACGAAATCGCCAATAGATAAGACCATTTTACAATTTGGGCCCAAGTTAGAAGCAGAGCCTAAGGTGTAAATTCTCGATAGTCCATATCTCGGAAACTATAAGAGATAATGCAATTTGGCAACCGGCAATGTAATTAGCATGCCGAATATTACTTGGAATGTGAATTGGAACGAAATCGCCAATAGATAAGACCATTTTACAATTTGGGCCCAAGTTAGAAGCAGAGCCTAAGATGTAAATAATCGATAGTCCATATCTCGGAAACTATAAGAGATAATGCAATTTGGCAACCGGCAATGTAATTAGCATGCCGAATATTACTTGAAATGTGAATTGGAACGAAATCGCCAATAGATAAGACGATTTTACAATTTGGGCCCAAGTTAGAAGCAGAGCCTAAGGTGTAAATTATCGATAGTCCATATCTCGGAAACTATAAGAGATAATGCAATTTGGCAACTGGCAATGTAATTAGCATGCCGAATATAACTTGGAATGTGAATTGGAACGAAATCGCCAATAGATAAGACCATTTTACAATTTGGGCCCAAGTTAGAAGCAGAGACTAAGGTGTAAATTATCGATAGTCCATATCTCGGAAACTATAAGAGATAATGCAATTTGGCAACCGGCAATGTAATTAGCATGCCGAATATTACTTGGAATGTGAATTGGAACGAAATCGCCAATAGATAAGACCATTTTACAATTTGGGCCCAAGTTAGAAGCAGAGCCTAAGGTGTAAATTATCGATAGTCCATATCTCGGAAACTATAAGAGATAATGCAATTTGGCAACCGGCAATGTAATTAGCATGCCGAATATTACTTGGAATGTGAATTGGAACGAAATCGCCAATAGATAAGACCATTTTACAATTTGGGCCCAAGTTAGAAGCAGAGCCTAAGATGTAAATAATCGATAGTCCATATCTCGGAAACTATAAGAGATAATGCAATTTGGCAACCGGCAATGTAGTTAGCATGCCGAATATTACTTGGAATGTGAATTGGAACGAAATCGGCAATAGATAAGACCATTTTACAATTTGGGCCCAAGTTAGAAGCAGAGCCAAAGGTGTAAATTAACGATAGTCCATATCTCGGAAACTATAAGAGATAATGCAATTTGGCAACCGGCAATGTAATTAGCATGCCGAATATTACTTGGAATGTGAATTGGAACGAAATCGCCAATAGGTAAGACCATTTTACAATTTGAGCCCAAGTTAGAAGCAGAGCCTAAGGTGTAAATTATCGATAGTCCATATCTCGGAAACTATAAGAGATAATTCACTTTGGCAACCGGCAATGTAATTAGCATGCCGGATATTACTTGGACTGTGAATTGGAACGAAATCGCCAATAGATAAGACCATTTTACAATTTGGGCCCCAGTTAGAAGCAGAGCCTAAGGTGTAAATTATCGATAGTCGATATCTCGGAAACTATAAGAGATAATGCAATTTGGCAACCGGCAATGTAATTAGCATGCCGAATATTACTTGGAATGTGAATTGGAACGAAATCGCCAATAGATAAGGCGATTTTACAATTTGGGCCCAAGTTAGAAGCAGAGTCTAAGGTGTAAATTATCGATAGTCCATATCTCGGAAACTACAAGAGATAATGCAATTTGGCAACCGGCAATGTAATTAGCATGCCGAATATTACTTGGAATGTGAATTGGAACGAAATCGCCAATAGATAAGACCATTTTACAATTTGGGCCCAAGTTAGAAGCAGAGCCTAAGGTGTAAATTATCGATAGTCCATATCTCGGAAACTATAAGAGATAATGCAATTTTCCAACCGGCAATGTAATTAGCATGCCGAATATTACTTGGAATATGAATTGGAATGAAATCGCCAATAGATAAGACCATTTTACAATTTGGGCCCAAGTTAGAAGCAGAGCCTAAGGTGTAAATTATCCATAGTCCATATCTCGGAAACTATAAGAGATAATGCAATTTGGCAACTGGCAATGTAATTAGCATGCCGAATATTACTTGGAATGTGAATTGGAACGAAATCGCCAATAGATAAGACCATTTTACCATTTGGGCCCAAGTTAGAAGCAGAGCCTAAGGTGTAAATTATCGATAGTCCATATCTCGGAAACTATAAGAGATAATGCAATTTGGCAACCGGCAATGTAATTAGCATGCCGAATATTACTTGGAATGTGAATTGGAACGAAATCGCCAATAGATAAGACCATTTTACAATTTGGGCCCAAGTTAGAAGCAGAGCCTAAGATGTAAATAATCGATAGTCCATATCTCGGAAACTATAAGAGATAATGCAATTTGGCAACCGGCAATGTAATTAGCATGCCGAATATTACTTGAAATGTGAATTGGAACGAAATCGCCAATAGATAAGACGATTTTACAATTTGGGCCCAAGTTAGAAGCAGAGCCTAAGGTGTAAATTATCGATAGTCCATATCTCGGAAACTATAAGAGATAATGCTATTTGGCAACCGGCAATGTAATTAGCATGCCGAATATTACTTGGAATGTGAATTGGAACGAAATCGCCAATAGATAAGACCATTTTACAATTTGGGCCCAAGTTAGAAGCAGAGCATAAGGTGTAAATTATCGATAATCCATATCTCTGAAACTATAAGAGATAATGCAATTTGGCAACCGGCAATGTAATCAGCATGCCGAGTATTACTTGGAATGTGAATTGGAACGAAATCGCCAATAGATAAGACCATTTTACAATTTGGGCCCAAGTTAGAAGCAGAGCCTAAGGTGTAAATTATCGATAGTCCATATCTCGGAAACTATAAGAGATAATGCAATTTGGCAACCGGCAATGTAATTAGCATGCCGAATATTACTTGGAATGTGAATTGGAACGAAATCGCCAATAGATAAGACCATTTTACAATTTGGGCCCAAGTTAGAAGCAGAGCCTAAGGTGTAAATTATCCATAGTCCATATCTCGGAAACTATAAGAGATAATGCAATTTGGCAACTGGCAATGTAATTAGCATGCCGAATATTACTTGGAATGTGAATTGGAACGAAATCGCCAATAGATAAGACTATTTTACAATTTGGGCCCAAGTTAGAAGCAGAGCCTAAGGTGTAAATTATCGATAGTCCATATCTCGGAAACTATAAGAGATAATGCAATTTGGCAACCGGCAATGTAATTAGCATGCCGAATACTACTTGGAATGTGAATTGGAACGAAATCGCCAATAGATAAGACCATTTTACAATTTGGGCCCAAGTTAGAAGCAGAGCCTAAGGTGTAAATTATCGATAGTCCATATCTCGGAAACTATAAGAGATAATGCAATTTGGCAACCGGCAATGTAATTAGCATGCCGAATATTACTTGGAATGTGAATTGGAACGAAATCGCCAATAGATAAGACCATTTTACAATTTGGGCCCAAGTTAGAAGCAGAGCCTAAGGTGTAAATTATCCATAGTCCATATCTCGGAAACTATAAGAGATAATGCAATTTGGCAACTGGCAATGTAATTAGCATGCCGAATATTACTTGGAATGTGAATTGGAACGAAATCGCCAATAGATAAGACTATTTTACAATTTGGGCCCAAGTTAGAAGCAGAGCCTAAGGTGTAAATTATCGATAGTCCATATCTCGGAAACTATAAGAGATAATGCAATTTGGCAACCGGCAATGTAATTAGCATGCCGAATACTACTTGGAATGTGAATTGGAACGAAATCGCCAATAGATAAGACCATTTTACAATTTGGGCCCAAGTTAGAAGCAGAGCCTAAGGTGTAAATTATCGATAGTCCATATCTCGGAAACTATATGAGATAATTCAATTTGGCAACCGGCAATGTAATTAGCATGCCGAATATTACTTGGAATGTGAATTGGAACGAAATCTCCAATAGATAAGGCCATTTTACAATTTGGGCCCAAGTTAGAAGCAGAGCCTAAGGTGTAAATTATCGATAGTCCATATCTCGGAAACTATAACAGATAATGCAATTTGGCAACCGGCAATGTAATTAGCATGCGGAATATTACTTGGAATGTGAATTGGAACGAAATCGCCAATAGATAAGACGATTTTACAATTTGGGCCCAAGTTAGAAGCAGAGCCTAAGGTGTAAATTATCGATAGTCCATATCTCGGAAACTATAAGAGATAATGCAATTTGGCAACCGGCAATGTAATTAGCATGCCGAATATAACTTGGAATGTGAATTGGAACGAAATCGCCAATAGATAAGACCATTTTACAATTTGGGCCCAAGTTAGAAGCAGAGCCTAAGGTGTAAATTATCGATAGTCCATATCTCGGAAACTATAAGAGATAATGCAATTTGGCAACCGGCAATGTAATTAGCATGCCGAATATTACTTGGAATGTGAATTGGAACGAAATCGCCAATAGATAAGACCATTTTACAATTTGGGCCCAAGTTAGAAGCAGAGCCTAAGGTGTAAATTATCGATAGTCCATATCTCGGAAACTATAAGAGATAATGCAATTTGGCAACCGGCAGTGTAATTAGCATGCCGAATATTACTTGGAATGTGAATTGGAACGAAATCGCCAATAGATAAGACCATTTTACAATTTGGGCCCAAGTTAGAAGCAGAGCCTAAGATGTAAATAATCGATAGTCCATATCTCGGAAACTATAAGAGATAATGCAATTTGGCAACCGGCAATGTAATTAGCATGCCGAATATTACTTGGAATGTGAATTGGAACGAAATCGGCAATAGATAAGACCATTTTACAATTTGGGCCCAAGTTAGAAGCAGAGCCAAAGGTGTAAATTAACGATAGTCCATATCTCGGAAACTATAAGAGATAATGCAATTTGGCAACCGGCAATGTAATTAGCATGCCGAATATTACTTGGAATGTGAATTGGAACGAAATCGCCAATAGGTAAGACCATTTTACAATTTGGGCCCAAGTTAGAAGCAGAGCCTAAGGTGTAAATTATCGATAGTCCATATCTCGGAAACTATAAGAGATAATTCAATTTGGCAACCGGCAATGTAATTAGCATGCCGGATATTACTTGGACTGTGAATTGGAACGAAATCGCCAATAGATAAGACCATTTTACAATTTGGGCCCAAGTTAGAAGCAGAGCCTAAGGTGTAAATTATCGATAGTCCATATCTCGGAAACTATAAGAGATAATGCAATTTGGCAACCGGTAATGTAATTAGCATGCCGAATATTACTTGGAATGTGAATTGGAACGAAATCGCCAATAGATAAGGCGATTTTACAATTTGGGCCCAAGTTAGAAGCAGAGTCTAAGGTGTAAATTATCGATAGTCCATATCTCGGAAACTATAAGAGATAATGCTATTTGGCAACCGGCAATGTAATTAGCATGCCGAATATTACTTGGAATGTGAATTGGAACGAAATCGCCAATAGATAAGACCATTTTACAATTTGGGCCCAAGTTAGAAGCAGAGCATAAGGTGTAAATTATCGATAGTCCATATCTCTGAAACTATAAGAGATAATGCAATTTGGCAACCGGCAATGTAATCAGCATGCCGAGTATTACTTGGAATGTGAATTGGAACGAAATCGCCAATAGATAAGACCATTTTACAATTTGGGCCCAAGTTAGAAGCAGAGCCTAAGGTGTAAATTATCGATAGTCCATATCTCGGAAACTATAAGAGATAATGCAATTTGGCAACCGGCAATGTAATTAGCATGCCGAATATTACTTGGAATGTGAATTGGAACGAAATCGCCAATAGATAAGACCATTTTACAATTTGGGCCCAAGTTAGAAGCAGAGCCTAAGGTGTAAATTATCCATAGTCCATATCTCGGAAACTATAAGAGATAATGCAATTTGGCAACTGGCAATGTAATTAGCATGCCGAATATTACTTGGAATGTGAATTGGAACGAAATCGCCAATAGATAAGACCATTTTACAATTTGGGCCCAAGTTAGAAGCAGAGCCTAAGGTGTAAATTATCGATAGTCCATATCTCGGAAACTATAAGAGATAATGCAATTTGGCAACCGGCAATGTAATTAGCATGCCGAATATTACTTGGAATGTGAATTGGAACGAAATCGCCAATAGATAAGACCATTTTACAATTTGGGCCCAAGTTAGAAGCAGAGCCTAAGATGTAAATAATCGATAGTCCATATCTCGGAAACTATAAGAGATAATGCAATTTGGCAACCGGCAATGTAATTAGCATGCCGAATATTACTTGAAATGTGAATTGGAACGAAATCGCCAATAGATAAGACGATTTTACAATTTGGGCCCAAGTTAGAAGCAGAGCCTAAGGTGTAAATTATCGATAGTCCATATCTCGGAAACTATAAGAGATAATGCAATTTGGCAACCGGCAATGTAATTAGCATGCCGAATATAACTTGGAATGTGAATTGGAACGAAATCGCCAATAGATAAGACCATTTTACAATTTGGGCCCAAGTTAGAAGCAGAGACTAAGGTGTAAATTATCGATAGTCCATATCTCGGAAACTATAAGAGATAATGCAATTTGGCAACCGGCAATGTAATTAGCATGCCGAATATTACTTGGAATGTGAATTGGAACGAAATCGCCAATAGATAAGACCATTTTACAATTTGGGCCCAAGTTAGAAGCAGAGCCTAAGGTGTAAATTATCGATAGTCCATATCTCGGAAACTATAAGAGATAATGCAATTTGGCAACCGGCAATGTAATTAGCATGCCGAATATTACTTGGAATGTGAATTGGAACGAAATCGCCAATAGATAAGACCATTTTACAATTTGGGCCCAAGTTAGAAGCAGAGCCTAAGATGTAAATAATCGATAGTCCATATCTCGGAAACTATAAGAGATAATGCAATTTGGCAACCGGCAATGTAGTTAGCATGCCGAATATTACTTGGAATGTGAATTGGAACGAAATCGGCAATAGATAAGACCATTTTACAATTTGGGCCCAAGTTAGAAGCAGAGCCAAAGGTGTAAATTAACGATAGTCCATATCTCGGAAACTATAAGAGATAATGCAATTTGGCAACCGGCAATGTAATTAGCATGCCGAATATTACTTGGAATGTGAATTGGAACGAAATCGCCAATAGGTAAGACCATTTTACAATTTGAGCCCAAGTTAGAAGCAGAGCCTAAGGTGTAAATTATCGATAGTCCATATCTCGGAAACTATAAGAGATAATTCAATTTGGCAACCGGCAATGTAATTAGCATGCCGGATATTACTTGGACTGTGAATTGGAACGAAATCGCCAATAGATAAGACCATTTTACAATTTGGGCCCCAGTTAGAAGCAGAGCCTAAGGTGTAAGTTATCGATAGTCGATATCTCGGAAACTATAAGAGATAATGCAATTTGGCAACCGGCAATGTAATTAGCATGCCGAATATTACTTGGAATGTGAATTGGAACGAAATCGCCAATAGATAAGGCGATTTTACAATTTGGGCCCAAGTTAGAAGCAGAGTCTAAGGTGTAAATTATCGATAGTCCATATCTCGGAAACTACAAGAGATAATGCAATTTGGCAACCGGCAATGTAATTAGCATGCCGAATATTACTTGGAATGTGAATTGGAACGAAATCGCCAATAGATAAGACCATTTTACAATTTGGGCCCAAGTTAGAAGCAGAGCCTAAGGTGTAAATTATCGATAGTCCATATCTCGGAAACTATAAGAGATAATGCAATTTTCCAACCGGCAATGTAATTAGCATGCCGAATATTACTTGGAATATGAATTGGAATGAAATCGCCAATAGATAAGACCATTTTACAATTTGGGCCCAAGTTAGAAGCAGAGCCTAAGGTGTAAATTATCCATAGTCCATATCTCGGAAACTATAAGAGATAATGCAATTTGGCAACTGGCAATGTAATTAGCATGCCGAATATTACTTGGAATGTGAATTGGAACGAAATCGCCAATAGATAAGACCATTTTACAATTTGGGCCCAAGTTAGAAGCAGAGCCTAAGGTGTAAATTATCGATAGTCCATATCTCGGAAACTATAAGAGATAATGCAATTTGGCAACCGGCAATGTAATTAGCATGCCGAATATTACTTGGAATGTGAATTGGAACGAAATCGCCAATAGATAAGGCCATTTTACAATTTGGGCCCAAGTTAGAAGCAGAGCCTAAGATGTAAATAATCGATAGTCCATATCTCGGAAACTATAAGAGATAATGCAATTTGGCAACCGGCAATGTAATTAGCATGCCGAATATTACTTGAAATGTGAATTGGAACGAAATCGCCAATAGATAAGACGATTTTACAATTTGGGCCCAAGTTAGAAGCAGAGCCTAAGGTGTAAATTATCGATAGTCCATATCTCGGAAACTATAAGAGATAATGCAATTTGGCAACCGGCAATGTAATTAGCATGCCGAATATAACTTGGAATGTGAATTGGAACGAAATCGCCAATAGATAAGACCATTTTACAATTTGGGCCCAAGTTAGAAGCAGAGACTAAGGTGTAAATTATCGATAGTCCATATCTCGGAAACTATAAGAGATAATGCAATTTGGCAACCGGCAATGTAATTAGCATGCCGAATATTACTTGGAATGTGAATTGGAACGAAATCGCCAATAGATAAGACCATTTTACAATTTGGGCCCAAGTTAGAAGCAGAGCCTAAGGTGTAAATTATCGATAGTCCATATCTCGGAAACTATAAGAGATAATGCAATTTGGCAACCGGCAATGTAATTAGCATGCCGAATATTACTTGGAATGTGAATTGGAACGAAATCGCCAATAGATAAGACCATTTTACAATTTGGGCCCAAGTTAGAAGCAGAGCCTAAGATGTAAATAATCGATAGTCCATATCTCGGAAACTATAAGAGATAATGCAATTTGGCAACCGGCAATGTAATTAGCATGCCGAATATTACTTGGAATGTGAATTGGAACGAAATCGGCAATAGATAAGACCATTTTACAATTTGGGCCCAAGTTAGAAGCAGAGCCAAAGGTGTAAATTAACGATAGTCCATATCTCGGAAACTATAAGAGATAATGCAATTTGGCAACCGGCAATGTAATTAGCATGCCGAATATTACTTGGAATGTGAATTGGAACGAAATCGCCAATAGGTAAGACCATTTTACAATTTGAGCCCAAGTTAGAAGCAGAGCCTAAGGTGTAAATTATCGATAGTCCATATCTCGGAATCTATAAGAGATAATTCAATTTGGCAACCGGCAATGTAATTAGCATGCCGGATATTACTTGGACTGTGAATTGGAACGAAATCGCCAATAGATAAGACCATTTTACAATTTGGGCCCAAGTTAGAAGCAGAGCCTAAGGTGTAAATTATCGATAGTCGATATCTCGGAAACTATAAGAGATAATGCAATTTGGCAACCGGCAATGTAATTAGCATGCCGAATATTACTTGGAATGTGAATTGGAACGAAATCGCCAATAGATAAGGCGATTTTACAATTTGGGCCCAAGTTAGAAGCAGAGTCTAAGGTGTAAATTATCGATAGTCCATATCTCGGAAACTACAAGAGATAATGCAATTTGGCAACCGGCAATGTAATTAGCATGCCGAATATTACTTGGAATGTGAATTGGAACGAAATCGCCAATAGATAAGACCATTTTACAATTTGGGCCCAAGTTAGAAGCAGAGCCTAAGGTGTAAATTATCGATAGTCCATATCTCGGAAACTATAAGAGATAATGCAATTTTCCAACCGGCAATGTAATTAGCATGCCGAATATTACTTGGAATATGAATTGGAATGAAATCGCCAATAGATAAGACCATTTTACAATTTGGGCCCAAGTTAGAAGCAGAGCCTAAGGTGTAAATTATCGATAGTCCATATCTCGGAAACTATAAGAGATAATGCAATTTGGCAACCGGCAATGTAATTAGCATGCCGAATATTACTTGGAATGTGAATTGGAATGAAATCGCCAATAGATAAGACCATTTTACAATTTGGGCCCAAGTTAGAAGCAGAGCCTAAGGTGTAAATTATCGATAGTCCATATCTCGGAAACTATAAGAGATAATGCAATTTCGCAACCGGCAATGTAATTAGCATGCCGAATATTACTTGGAATGTGAATTGGGACGAAATCGCCAATAGATAAGACCATTTTACAATTTGGGCCCAAGTTAGAAGCAGAGCCTAAGGTGTAAATTATCGATAGTCCATATCTCGGAAACTATAAGAGATAATGCAATTTGGCAACCGGCAATGTAATTAGCATGCCGAATATTACTTGGAATGTGAATTGGAACGAAATCGCCAATAGATAAGACCATTTTACTATTTGGGCCCAAGTTAGAAGCAGAGCCTAAGATGTAAATAATCGATAGTCCATATCTCGGAAACTATAAGAGATAATGCAATTTGGCAACCGGCAATGTAATTAGCATGCCGAATATTACTTGGAATGTGAATTGGAACGAAATCGGCAATAGATAAGACCATTTTACAATTTGGGCCCAAGTTAGAAGCAGAGCCAAAGGTGTAAATTAACGATAGTCCATATCTCGGAAACTATAAGAGATAATGCAATTTGGCAACCGGCAATGTAATTAGCATGCCGAATATTACTTGGAATGTGAATTGGAACGAAATCGCCAATAGGTAAGACCATTTTACAATTTGGGCCCAAGTTAGAAGCAGAGCCTAAGGTGTAAATTATCGATAGTCCATATCTCGGAAACTATAAGAGATAATTCAATTTGGCAACCGGCAATGTAATTAGCATGCCGGATATTACTTGGACTGTGAATTGGAACGAAATCGCCAATAGATAAGACCATTTTACAATTTGGGCCCAAGTTAGAAGCAGAGCCTAAGGTGTAAATTATCGATAGTCCATATCTCGGAAACTATAAGAGATAATGCAATTTGGCAACCGGTAATGTAATTAGCATGCCGAATATTACTTGGAATGTGAATTGGAACGAAATCGCCAATAGATAAGGCGATTTTACAATTTGGGCCCAAGTTAGAAGCAGAGTCTAAGGTGTAAATTATCGATAGTCCATATCTCGGAAACTATAAGAGATAATGCTATTTGGCAACCGGCAATGTAATTAGCATGCCGAATATTACTTGGAATGTGAATTGGAACGAAATCGCCAATAGATAAGACCATTTTACAATTTGGGCCCAAGTTAGAAGCAGAGCATAAGGTGTAAATTATCGATAGTCCATATCTCTGAAACTATAAGAGATAATGCAATTTGGCAACCGGCAATGTAATCAGCATGCCGAGTATTACTTGGAATGTGAATTGGAACGAAATCGCCAATAGATAAGACCATTTTACAATTTGGGCCCAAGTTAGAAGCAGAGCCTAAGGTGTAAATTATCGATAGTCCATATCTCGGAAACTATAAGAGATAATGCAATTTGGCAACCGGCAATGTAATTAGCATGCCGAATATTACTTGGAATGTGAATTGGAACGAAATCGCCAATAGATAAGACCATTTTACAATTTGGGCCCAAGTTAGAAGCAGAGCCAAAGGTGTAAATTAACGATAGTCCATATCTCGGAAACTATAAGAGATAATGCAATTTGGCAACCGGCAATGTAATTAGCATGCCGAATATTACTTGGAATGTGAATTGGAACGAAATCGCCAATAGGTAAGACCATTTTACAATTTGAGCCCAAGTTAGAAGCAGAGCCTAAGGTGTAAATTATCGATAGTCCATATCTCGGAAACTATAAGAGATAATTCAATTTGGCAACCGGCAATGTAATTAGCATGCCGGATATTACTTGGACTGTGAATTGGAACGAAATCGCCAATAGATAAGACCATTTTACAATTTGGGCCCAAGTTAGAAGCAGAGCCTAAGGTGTAAATTATCGATAGTCGATATCTCGGAAACTATAAGAGATAATGCAATTTGGCAACCGGCAATGTAATTAGCATGCCGAATATTACTTGGAATGTGAATTGGAACGAAATCGCCAATAGATAAGGCGATTTTACAATTTGGGCCCAAGTTAGAAGCAGAGTCTAAGGTGTAAATTATCGATAGTCCATATCTCGGAAACTACAAGAGATAATGCAATTTGGCAACCGGCAATGTAGTTAGCATGCCGAATATTACTTGGAATGTGAATTGGAACGAAATCGCCAATAGATAAGACCATTTTACAATTTGGGCCCAAGTTAGAAGCAGAGCCTAAGGTGTAAATTATCGATAGTCCATATCTCGGAAACTATAAGAGATAATGCAATTTTCCAACCGGCAATGTAATTAGCATGCCGAATATTACTTGGAATATGAATTGGAATGAAATCGCCAATAGATAAGACCATTTTACAATTTGGGCCCAAGTTAGAAGCAGAGCCTAAATTGTAAATTATCGATAGTCCATATCTCGGAAACTATAAGAGATAATGCAATTTGGCAACCGGCAATGTAATTAGCATGCCGAATATTACTTGGAATGTGAATTGGAATGAAATCGCCAATAGATAAGACCATTTTACAATTTGGGCCCAAGTTAGAAGCAGAGCCTAAGGTGTAAATTATCGATAGTCCATATCTCGGAAACTATAAGAGATAATGCAATTTCGCAACCGGCAATGTAATTAGCATGCCGAATATTACTTGGAATGTGAATTGGGACGAAATCGCCAATAGATAAGACCATTTTACAATTTGGGCCCAAGTTAGAAGCAGAGCCTAAGGTGTAAATTATCGATAGTCCATATCTCGGAAACTATAAGAGATAATGCAATTTGGCAACCGGCAATGTAATTAGCATGCCGAATATTACTTGGAATGTGAATTGGAACGAAATCGCCAATAGATAAGACCATTTTTACTATTTGGGCCCAAGTTAGAAGCAGAGCCTAAGATGTAAATAATCGATAGTCCATATCTCGGAAACTATAAGAGATAATGCAATTTGGCAACCGGCAATGTAATTAGCATGCCGAATATTACTTGGAATGTGAATTGGAACGAAATCGGCAATAGATAAGACCATTTTACAATTTGGGCCCAAGTTAGAAGCAGAGCCAAAGGTGTAAATTAACGATAGTCCATATCTCGGAAACTATAAGAGATAATGCAATTTGGCAACCGGCAATGTAATTAGCATGCCGAATATTACTTGGAATGTGAATTGGAACGAAATCGCCAATAGGTAAGACCATTTTACAATTTGGGCCCAAGTTAGAAGCAGAGCCTAAGGTGTAAATTATCGATAGTCCATATCTCGGAAACTATAAGAGATAATTCAATTTGGCAACCGGCAATGTAATTAGCATGCCGGATATTACTTGGACTGTGAATTGGAACGAAATCGCCAATAGATAAGACCATTTTACAATTTGGGCCCAAGTTAGAAGCAGAGCCTAAGGTGTAAATTATCGATAGTCCATATCTCGGAAACTATAAGAGATAATGCAATTTGGCAACCGGTAATGTAATTAGCATGCCGAATATTACTTGGAATGTGAATTGGAACGAAATCGCCAATAGATAAGGCGATTTTACAATTTGGGCCCAAGTTAGAAGCAGAGTCTAAGGTGTAAATTATCGATAGTCCATATCTCGGAAACTATAAGAGATAATGCTATTTGGCAACCGGCAATGTAATTAGCATGCCGAATATTACTTGGAATGTGAATTGGAACGAAATCGCCAATAGATAAGACCATTTTACAATTTGGGCCCAAGTTAGAAGCAGAGCATAAGGTGTAAATTATCGATAGTCCATATCTCTGAAACTATAAGAGATAATGCAATTTGGCAAACCGGCAATGTAATCAGCATGCCGAGTATTACTTGGAATGTGAATTGGAACGAAATCGCCAATAGATAAGACCATTTTACAATTTGGGCCCAAGTTAGAAGCAGAGCCTAAGGTGTAAATTATCGATAGTCCATATCTCGGAAACTATAAGAGATAATGCAATTTGGCAACCGGCAATGTAATTAGCATGCCGAATATTACTTGGAATGTGAATTGGAACGAAATCGCCAATAGATAAGACCATTTTACAATTTGGGCCCAAGTTAGAAGCAGAGCCTAAGATGTAAATTATCGATAGTCCATATCTCGGAAACTATAAGAGATAATGCAATTTGGCAACCGGTAATGTAATTAGCATGCCGAATATTACTTGGAGAGTGAATTGGAACGAAATCGCCAATAGATAAGACCATTTTACAATTTGGGCCCCAAGTTAGAAGCAGAGCCTAAGGTGTAAATTATCGACAGTCCATATCTCGGAAGCTATAAGAGATAATGCAATTTGGCAACCGGCAATGCAATTAGCATGCCGAATATAACTTGGAATGTGAATTGGAACGAAATCGCCAATAGATAAGACCATTTTACAATTTGAGCCCAAGTTAGAAGCAGAGCCTAAGGTGTAAATTATCGATAGTCCATATCTCGGAAACTGTAAGAGATAATGCAGTTTGGCAACCGGCAATGTAATTAGCATGCCGAATATTACTTGGAGAGTGAATTGGAACGAAATCGCCAATAGATAAGACCATTTTACAATTTGGGCCCAAGTTAGAAGCAGAGGTTGAGGTGTAAATTATCGGATAGTCCATATCTCGGAAACTATAAGAGATAATGCAATTTGGCAACCGGCAATGTAATTAGCATGCCGAATATTACTTGGATAGTGAATTGGAACGAAATCACCAATAGATAAGACCATTTTACAATTTGGGCCCAAGTTAGAAGCAGAGCCTAAGGTGTAAATTATCGATAGTCCATATCTCGGAAACTATAAGAGGTAATGCAATTTGGCAACCGGCAATGTAATTAGCATGCCGAATATTACTTGGAATGTGAATTGGAACGATATCGCCAATAGATAAGACCATTTTACAATTTGGCCCAAGTTAGAAGCAGAGCCTAAGGTGTAAATTATCCATAGTCCATATCTCGGAAACTATAAGAGATAATGCAATTTGGCAACTGGCAATGTAATTAGCATGCCGAATATTACTTGGAATGTGAATTGGAACGAAATCGCCAATAGATAAGACCATTTTACAATTTGGGCCCAAGTTAGAAGCAGAGCCTAAGGTGTAAATTATCGATAGTCCATATCTCGGAAACTATAAGGGATAATGCAATTTGGCAACCGGCAATGTAATTAGCATGCCGAATACTACTTGGAATGTGAATTGGAACGAAATCGCCAATAGATAAGACCATTTTACAATTTGGGCCCAAGTTAGAAGCAGAGCCTAAGGTGTAAATTATCGATAGTCCCATATCTCGGAAACTATAAGAGATAATTCAATTTGGCAACCGGCAATGTAATTAGCATGCCGAATATTACTTGGAATGTGAATTGGAACGAAATCGCCAATAGATAAGACCATTTTACAATTTGGGCAAAAGTTAGATGCAGAGCCTAAGGTGTAAATTATCGATAGTCCATATCTCGGAAACTATAAGAGATAATGCAATTTGGCAACCGGCAATGTAATTAGCATGCCGAATATTACTTGGAATGTGAATTGGAACGAAATCGCCAATAGATAAGACCATTTTACAATTTGGGCCCAAGTTAGAAGCAGAGCCTAAGGTGTAAATTATCGATAGTCCATATCTCGGAAACTATAAGAGATAATGCAATTTGGCAACCGGCAATGTAATTAGCATGCCGAATATTACTTGGAATGTGAATTGGAACGAAATCGCCTATAGATAAGACCATTTTACAATTTGGGCCCAAGTTAGAAGCAGAGCCTAAGATGTAAATAATCGATAGTCCATATCTCGGAAACTATAAGAGATAATGCAATTTGGCAACCGGCAATGTAATTAGCATGCCGAATATTACTTGGAATGTGAATTGGAACGAAATCGCCAATAGATAAGACCATTTTACAATTTGGGCCCAAGTTAGAAGCAGAGCCTAAGGTGTAAATTATCGATAGTCCATATCTCGGAAACTACAAGAGATAATGCAATTTGGCAACCGGCAATGTAATTAGCATGCCGAATATTACTTGGAATGTGAATTGGAACGAAATCGCCAATAGGTAAGACCATTTTACAATTTGGGCCCAAGTTAGAAGCAGAGCCTAAGGTGTAAATTATCGATAGTCCATATCTCGGGAACTATAAGAGATAATTCAATTTGGCAACCGGCAATGTAATTAGCATGCCGGATATTACTTGGAATGTGAATTGGAACGAAATCGCCAATAGATAAGACCATTTTACAATTTGGGCCCAAGTTAGAAGCAGAGCCTAAGGTGTAAATTTTCGATAGTCCATATCTCGGAAACAATAAGAGATAATGCAATTTGGCAACCGGCAATGTAATTAGCATGCCGAATATTATTTGGAATGTGAATTGGAACGAAATCGCCAATAGATAAGGCGATTTTACAATTTGGGCCCAAGTTAGAAGCAGAGCCTAAGGTGTAAATTATCGATAGTCCATATCTCGGAAACTACAAGAGATAATGCAATTTGGCAACCGGCAATGTAATTAGCATGCCGAATATTACTTGGAATGTGAATTGGAACGAAATCGCCAATAGATAAGACCATTTTACAATTTGGGCCCAAGTTAGAAGCAGAGCCTAAGGTGTAAATTATCGATAGTCCATATCTCGGAAACTATAAGAGATAATGCATTTTGGCAACCGGCAATGTAATTAACATGCCGAATATTACTTGGAATGTGAATTGGAATGAAATCGCCAATAGATAAGACCATTTTATTATTTGGGCCCAAGTTAGAAGCAGAGCCTAAGGTGTAAATTATCGATAGTCCATATCTCGGAAACTATAAGAGATAATGCAATTTGGCAACCGGCAATGTAATTAGCATGCCGAATATTACTTGGAATGTGAATTGGAACGAAATCGCCAATAGATAAGACCATTTTACAATTTGGGCCCAAGTTAGAAGCAGAGCCTAAGATGTAAATTATCGATAGTCCATATCTCGGAAACTATAAGAGATAATGCAATTTGGCAACCGGCAATGTAATTAGCATGCCGAATATTACTTGGAAAGTGAATTGGAACGAAATCGCCAATAGATAAGACCATTTTACAATTTGGGCCCAAGTTAGAAGCAGAGCCTAAGGTGTAAATTATCGACAGTCCATATCTCGGAAGCTATAAGAGATAATGCAATTTGGCAACCGGCAATGCAATTAGCATGCCGAATATTACTTGGAATGTGAATTGGAACGAAATCGCCAATAGATAAGACCATTTTACAATTTGAGCCCAAGTTAGAAGCAGAGCCTAAGGTGTAAATTATCGATAGTCCATATCTCGGAAACTGTAAGAGATAATGCAATTTGGCAACCGGCAATGTAATTATCATGCCGAATATTACTTGGAGAGTGAATTGGAACGAAATCGCCAATAGATAAGACCATTTTACAATTTGGGCCCAAGTTAGAAGCAGAGGCTGAGGTGTAAATTATCGATAGTCCATATCTCGGAAACTATAAGAGATAATGCAATTTGGCAACCGGCAATGTAATTTGCATGCCGAATATTACTTGGAAAGTGAATTGGAACGAAATCACCAATAGATAAGACCATTTTACAATTTGGGCCCAAGTTAGAAGCAGAGCCTAAGGTGTAAATTATCGATAGTCCATATCTCGGAAACTATAAGAGGTAATGCAATTTGGCAACCGGCAATGTAATTAGCATGCCGAATATTACTTGGAATGTGAATTGGAACGATATCGCCAATAGATAAGACCATTTTACAATTTGGGCCCAAGTTAGAAGCAGAGCCTAAGGTGTAAATTATCCATAGTCCATATCTCGGAAACTATAAGAGATAATACAATTTGGCAACCGGCAATGTAATTAGCATGCCGAATATTACTTGGAATGTGAATTGGAACGAAATCGCCAATAGATAAGACCATTTTACAATTTGGGCCCAAGTTAGTAGCAGAGCCTAAGGTGTAAATTATCGATAGTCCATATCTCGGAAACTATAAGAGATAATGCAATTTGGCAACCGGCAATGTAATTAGCATGCCGAATACTACTTGGAATGTGAATTGGAACGAAATCGCCAATAGATAAGACCATTTTACAATTTGGGCCCAAGTTAGAAGCAGAGCCTAAGGTGTAAATTATCGATAGTCCATATCTCGGAAACTATAAGAGATAATTCAATTTGGCAACCGGCAATGTAATTAGCATGCCGAATATTACTTGGAATGTGAATTGGAACGAAATCGCCAATAGATAAGACCATTTTACAATTTGGGCAAAAGTTAGAAGCAGAACCTAAGGTGTAAATTATCGATAGTCCATATCTCGGACACTATAAGAGATAATGTAATTTGGCAACCGGCAATGTAATTAGCATGCCGAATATTACATGGAATGTGAATTGGAACGAAATCGCCAATAGATAAGACGATTTTACAATTTGGGCCCAAGTTAGAAGCAGAGCCTAAGGTGTAAATTATCGATAGTCCATATCTCGCAAAAATATAAGAGATAATGCAATTTGGCAACCGGCAATGTAATTAGCATGCCGAATATTACTTGGAATGTGAATTGGAACGAAATCGCCAATAGATAAGACCATTTTACAATTTGGGCCCAAGTTAGAAGCAGAGCCTAAGGTGTAAATTATCGATAGTCCATATCTCGGAAACTATAAGAGATAATGCAATTTGGCAACCGGCAATGTAATTAGCATGCCGAATATTACTTGGAATGTGAATTGGAACGAAATCGCCAATAGATAAGACCATTTTACAATTTGGGCAAAAGTTAGAAGCAGAGCCTAAGGTGTAAATTATCGATAGTCCATATCTCGGAAACTATAAGAGATAATGTAATTTGGCAACCGGCAATGTAATTAGCATGCCGAATATTACTTGGAGTGTGAATTGGAACGAAATCGCCAATAGATAAGACCATTTTACAATTTGGGCCCAAGTTAGAAGCAGAGCCTAAGGTGTAAATTATCCATAGTCCATATCTCGGAAACTATAAGAGATAATGCAATTTGGCAACTGGCAATGTAATTAGCATGCCGAATATTACTTGGAATGTGAATTGGAACGAAATCGCCAATAGATAAGACCATTTTACAATTTGGGCCCAAGTTAGTAGCAGAGCCTAAGGTGTAAATTATCGATAGTCCATATCTCGGAAACTATAAGAGATAATGCAATTTGGCAACTGGCAATGTAATTAGCATCCCGAATATTACTTGGAATGTGAATTGGAACGAAATCGCCAATAGATAAGACCATTTTACAATTTGGGCCCAAGTTAGAAGCAGAGCCTAAGGTGTAAATTATCGATAGTCCATATCTCGGAAACTATAAGAGATAATTCAATTTGGCAACCGGCAATGTAATTAGCATGCCGAATATTACTTGGAATGTGAATTGGATCGATGGGCAAAAGTTAGAAGCAGAGCCTAAGGTGTAAATTATCGATAGTCCATATCTCGGAAACTATAAGAGATAATGTAATTTGGCAACCGGCAATGTAATTAGCATGCCGAATATTACTTGGAATGTGAATTGGAACGAAATCGCCAATAGATAAGACGATTTTACAATTTGGGCCCAAGTTAGAAGCAGAGCCTAAGGTGTAAATTATCGATAGTCCATATCTCGGAAACTATAAGAGATAATGCAATTTGGCAACCGGCAATGTAATTAGCATGCCGAATATTACTTGGAATGTGAATTGGAACGAAATCGCCAATAGATAAGACCATTTTACAATTTGGGCCCAAGTTAGAAGCAGAGCCTAAGGTGTAAATTATCGATAGTCCATATCTCGGAAACTATAAGAGATAATGCAATTTGGCAACCGGCAATGTAATTAGCATGCCGAATATTACTTGGAATGTGAATTGGAACGAAATCGCCAATAGATAAGACCATTTTACAATTTGGGCCCAAGTTAGAAGCAGAGCCTAAGGTGTAAAT
Source organism: Rhynchophorus ferrugineus (assembly GCF_030347505.1). Lineage (NCBI taxonomy): Eukaryota > Metazoa > Arthropoda > Insecta > Coleoptera > Curculionidae > Rhynchophorus > Rhynchophorus ferrugineus. Next base: position 137,703 of record NW_027472926.1, read on the forward strand.
TATCGATAGTCCATATCTCGGAAACTATAAGAGATAATGCAATTTGGCAACCGGCAATGTAATTAGCATGCCGAATATTACTTGAAATGTGAATTGGAACGAAATCGCCAATAGATAAGACCATTTTACAATTTGGGCCCAAGTTAGAAGCAGAGCCTAAGATGTAAATAATCGATAGTCCATATCTCGGAAACTATAAGAGATAATGCAATTTGGCAACCGGCAATGTAATTAGCATGCCGAATATTACTTGGAATGTGAATTGGAACGAAATCGCCAATAGATAAGACCATTTTACAATTTGGGCCCAAGTTAGAAGCAGAGCCTAAGGTGTAAATTATCGATAGTCCATATCTCGGAAACTATAAGAGATAATGCAATTTGGCAACCGGCAATGTAATTAGCATGCCGAATATTACTTGGAATGTGAATTGGAACGAAATCGCCAATAGGTAAGACCATTTTACAATTTGGGCCCAAGTTAGAAGCAGAGCCTAAGGTGTAAATTATCGATAGTCCATATCTCGGAAACTATAAGAGATAATTCAATTTGGCAACCGGCAATGTAATTAGCATGCCGGATATTACTTGGAATGTGAATTGGAACGAAATCGCCAATAGATAAGACCATTTTACAATTTGGGCCCAAGTTAGAAGCAGAGCCTAAGGTGTAAATTATCGATAGTCCATATCTCGGAAACTATAAGAGATAATGCAATTTGGCAACCGGCAATGTAATTAGCATGCCGAATATTATTTGGAATGTGAATTGGAACGAAATCGCTAATAGATAAGGCGATTTTACAATTTGGGCCCAAGTTAGAAGCAGAGCCTAAGGTGTAAATTATCGATAGTCCATATCTCGGAAACTACAAGAGATAATGCAATTTGGCAACCGGCAATGTAATTAGCATGCCGAATATTACTTGGAATGTGAATTGGAACGAAATCGCCAATAGATAAGTCCATTTTACAATTTGGGCCCAAGTTAGAAGCAGAGCCTAAGGTGTAAATTATCGATAGTCCATATCTCGGAAACTATAAGAGATAATGCAATTTGGCAACCGGCAATGTAATTAACATGCCGAATATTACTTGGAATGTGAATTGGAATGAAATCGCCAATAGATAAGACCATTTTATTATTTGGGCCCAAGTTAGAAGCAGAGCCTAAGGTGTAAATTATCGATAGTCCATATCTAGGAAACTATAAGAGATAATGCAATTTGGCAACCGGCAATGTAATTAGCATGCCGAATATTACTTGGAATGTGAATTGGAACGAAATCGGCAATAGATAAGACCATTTTACAATTTGGGCCCAAGTTAGAAGCAGAGCCTAAGATGTAAATTATCGATAGTCCATATCTCGGAAACTATAAGAGATAATGCAATTTAGCAACCGGCAATGTAATTAGCATGCCGAATATTACTTGGAATGTGAATTGGAACGAAATCGCCAATAGATAAGACCATTTTACAATTTGGGCCCAAGTTAGAAGCAGAGCCTAAGGTGTAAATTATCGATAGTCCATATCTCGGAATCTATAAGAGATAATGCAATTTGGCAACCGGCAATGTAATTAGCATGCCGAATATTACCTGGAATGTGAATTGGAACGAAATCGCCAATAGGTAAGACAATTTTACAATTTGGGCCCAAGTTAGAAGCAGAGCCTAAGGTGTAAATTATCGATAGTCCATATCTCGGAAACTATAAGAGATAATTCAATTTGGCAACCGGCAATGTAATTAGCATGCCGGATATTACTTGGAATATGAATTGGAACGAAATTGCCAATAGATAAGACCATTTTACAATTTGGGCCCAAGTTAGATGCAGAGCCTAAGGTGTAAATTACCGATAGTCCATATCTCGGAAACTATAAGAGATAATGCAATTTGGCAACCGGCAATGTAATTAACATGCCGAATATTACTTGGAATGTGAATTGGAACGAAATCGCCAATAGATAAGACGATTTTACAATTTGGGCCCAAGTTAGAAGCAGAGCCTAAGGTGTAAATTATCGATAGTCTATATCACGGAAACTATAAGAGATAATGCAATTTGGCAACCGGCAATGTAATTAGCATGCGGAATATTACTTGGAATGTGAATTGGAACGAAATCGCCAATAGATAAGACCATTTTACAATTTGGGCCCAAGTTAGAAGCAGAGCCTAAGGTGTAAATTATCGATAGTCCATATCTCGGAAACTATAAGAGATAATGCAATTTGGCAACCGGCAATGTAATTAGCATGCCGAATATTACTTGGAATGTGAATTGGAACGAAATCGCCAATAGAGAAGACCATTTTACAATTTGGGCCCAAGTTAGAAGCAGAGCCTAAGGTGTAAATTATCGATAGTCCATATCTCGGAAACTCTAAGAGATAATGCAATTTGGCAACCGGCAATGTAATTAGCATGCCGAATATTACTTGGAATGTGAATTGGAACGAAATCGCCAATAGATAAGACCATTTTACAATTTGGGCCCAAGTTAGAAGCAGAGCCTAAGGTGTAAATTATCGATAGTCCATATCTCGGAAACTATAAGAGATAATGCAATTTGGCAACCGGCAATGTAATTAGCATGCCGAATATTACTTGGAATGTGAATTGGAACGAAATCGCCAATAGATAAGACCATTTTACAATTTGGGCCCAAGTTAGAAGCAGAGCCTTAGGTGTAAATTATCCATAGTCCATATCTCGGAAACTATAAGAGATAATGCAATTTGGCAACCGGCAATGTAATTAGCATGCCGAATATTACTTGGAATGTAAATTGGAACGAAATCGCCAATAGATAAGACCATTTTACAATTTGGGCCCAAGTTAGAAGCAGAGCCTAAGGTGTAAATTATTGATAGTCCATATCTCGGAAACTATAAGAGATAATGCAATTTCGCAACCGTCAATGTAATTAGCATGCCGAATATTACTTGGAGTGTGAATTGGAACGAAATCGCCAATAGATAAGACCATTTTACAATTTGGGCCCAAGTTAGAAGCAGAGCCTAAGGTGTAAATTATCGATAGTCCGTATCTCGGAAACTATAAGAGATAATGCAATTTGGCAAGCGGCAATGTAATTAGCATGCCGAATATTACTTGGAATGTGAATTGGAACGAAATCGCCAATAGATAAGACCATTTTACAATTTGGGCCCAAGTTAGAAGCAGAGCCTAAGGTGTAAATTATCGATAGTCCATATCTCCGAAACTATAAGAGATAATGCAATTTGGCAACCGGCAATGTAATTAGCATGCCGAATATTACTTGGAATGTGAATTGGAACGAAATCGCCAATAGATAAGACCATTTTACAATTTGGGCCCAAGTTAGAAGCAGAGCCTAAGGTGTAAATTATCGATAGTCCATATTTCGGAAACTATAAGAGATAATGCAATTTGGCAACCGGCAATGTAATTAGCATGCCGAATATTACTTGGAATGTGAATTGGAACGAAATCGCCAATAGATAAGACCATTTTACAATTTGGGCCCAAGTTAGAAGCAGAGCCTAAGGTGTAAATTATCGATAGTCCATATCTCGGAAACTATAAGAGATAATGCAATTTGGCAACCGGCAAGGTAATTAGCATGCCGAATATTACTTGGAATGTGAATTGGAACGAAATCGCCAATAGATAAGACCATATTACAATTTGGGCCCAAGTTAGAAGCAGAGCCTAAGGTGTAAATTATCGATAGTCCATATCTCGGAAACTATAAGAGATAATGAAATTTGGCAACCGGCAATGTAATTAGCATGCCGAATATTACTTGGAATGTGAATTGGAACGAAATCACCAATAGATAAGACCATTTTACAATTTGGGCCCAAGTTAGAAGCAGAGCCTAAGGTGTAAATTATCGATAGTCCATATCTCGGAAACTATAAGAGATAATGCAATTTGGCAACCGGCAATGTAATTAGCATGCCGAATATTACTTGGAAGTGAATTGGAACGAAATCGCCAATAGGTAAGACCATTTTACAATTTGGGCCCAAGTTAGAAGCAGAGCCTAAGGTGTAAATTATCGATAGTCCATATCTCGGAAACTATAAGAGATAATTCAATTTGGCCACCGGCAATGTAATTAGCATGCCGAATATTACTTGGAATGTGAATTGGAACGAAATCGCCAATAGATAAGACCATTTTATAATTTGGGCCCAAGTTAGAAGCAGAGCCTAAGGTGTAAATTATCGATAGTCCATATCTCGGAAACTATAAGAGATAATGCAATTTGGCAACCGGCAATGTAATTAGCATGCCGAATATTACTTGGAATGTGAATTGGAACGAAATCGCCAATAGATAAGGCCATTTTACAATTTGGGCCCAAGTTAGAAGCAGAGCCTAAGGTGTAAATTATCGATAGTCCATATCTCGGAAACTATAAGAGATAATGCAATTTGGCAACCGGCAATGTAATTAGCATGCCGAATATTACTTGGAATGTGAATTGGAACGAAATCGCCAATAGATAAGACCATTTTACAATTTGGGCCCAAGTTAGAAGCAGAGCCTAAGGTGTAAATTATCGATAGTCCATATCTCGGAAACTAAAAGAGATAATGCAATTTGGCAACCGGCAATGTAATTAGTATGCCGAATATTACTTGGAATGTGAGTTGGAACGAAATCGCCAATAGATAAGACCATTTTACAATTTGGGCCCAAGTTAGAAGCAGAGCCTAAGGTGTAAATTATCGATAGTCCATATCTCGGAAACTATAAGAGATAATGCAGTTTCGCAACCGGCAATGTAATTAGCATGCCGAATATTACTTGGAATGTGAATTGGGACGAAATCGCCAATAGATAAGACCATTTTACAATTTGGGCCCAAGTTAGAAGCAGAGCCTAAGGTGTAAATTATCGATAGTCCATATCTCGGAAACTATAAGAGATAATGCAATTTGGCAACCGGCAATGTAATTAGCATGCCGAATATTACTTGGAATGTGAATTGGAACGAAATCGCCAATAGATAAGACCATTTTACAATTTGGGCCCAAGTTAGAAGCAGAGCCTAAGGTGTAAATTATCGATAGTCCATATCTCGGAAACTATAAGAGATAATGCAATTTGGCAACCGGCAATGTAATTAGCATGCCGAATACCACTTGGAATATGAATTAGAACGAAATCGCCAATAGATAAGACCATTTTACAATTTGGGCCCAAGTTAGAAGCAGAGCCTAAGGTGTAAATTATCGATGGTCCATATCTCGGAAACTATAAGAGATAATTCAATTTGGCAACTGGCAATGTAATTAGCATGCCGAATATTACTTGGAATGTGAATTGGAACGAAATCGCCAATAGATAAGACCATTTTACAATTTGGGCCCAAGTTAGAAGCAGAGCCTAAGGTGTAAATTATCGATAGTCCATATCTCGGAAACTATAAGAGATAATGCAATTTGGCAACCGGCAATGTAATTAGCATGCCGAATATTACTCGGAATGTGAATTGGAACGAAATCGCCAATAGATAAGACGATTTTACAATTTGGGCCCAAGTTAGAAGCAGAGCCTAAGGTGTAAATTACCGATAGTTCATATCTCGGAAACTATAAGAGATAATGCAATTTGGCAACCGGCAATGTAATTAGCATGCCGAATATTACTCGGAATGTGAATTGGAACGAAATCGCCAATAGATAAGACCATTTTACAATTTGGGCCCAAGTTAGAAGCAGAGCCTAAGGTGTAAATTATCGATAGTCCATATCTCGGAAACTATAAGAGATAATGCAATTTGGCAACCGGCAATGTAATTAGCATGCCGAATATTACTTGGAATGTGAATTGGAATGAAATCGCCAATAGATAAGACCATTTTACAATTTGGGCCCAAGTTAGAAGCAGAGCCTAAGGTGTAAATTATCGATAGTCCATATCTCGGAAACTATAAGAGATAATGCAATTTGGCAACCGGCAATGTAATTAGCATGCCGAATATTACTTGGAATGTGAATTGGAACGAAATCGCCAATAGATAAGACGATTTTACAATTTGGGCCCAAGTTAGAAGCAGAGCCTAAGGTGTAAATTACCGATAGTCCATATCTCGGAAACTATAAGAGATAATGCAATTTGGCAACCGGCAATGTAATTAGCATGCCGAATATTACTTGGAATGTGAATTGGAACGAAATCGCCAATAGATAAGACCATTTTACAGTTTGGGCCCAAGTTAGAAGCAGAGCCTAAGGTTAAAAATAATCGATAGTCCATATCTCGGAAACTATAAGAGATAATGCAATTTGGGAACCGGCAATGTAATTAGCATGCCGAATATTACTTGGAATGTGAATTGGAACGAAATCGCCAATAGATAAGACCATTTTACAGTTTGGGCCCAAGTTAGAAGCAGAGCCTAAGGTTAAAAATAATCGATAGTCCATATCTCGGAAACTATAAGAGATAATGCAATTTGGGAACCGGCAATGTAATTAGCATGCCGAATATTACTTGGAATGTGAATTGGAACGAAATCGCCAATAGATAAGACCATTTTACAATTTGGGCCCAAGTTAGAAGCAGAGCCTAAGGTGTAAATTATCGATAGTCCATATTTCGGAAACTATAAGAGATAATGCAATTTGGCAACCGGCAATGTAATTAGCATGCCGAATATTACTTGGAATGTGAATTGGAACGAAATCGCCAATAGATAAGACCATATTACAATTTGGGCCCAAGTTAGAAGCAGAGCCTAAGGTGTAAATTATCGATAGTCCATATCTCGGAAACTATAAGAGATAATGAAATTTGGCAACCGGCAATGTAATTAGCATGCCGAATATTACTTGGAATGTGAATTGGAACGAAATCACCAATAGATAAGACCATTTTACAATTTGGGCCCAAGTTAGAAGCAGAGCCTAAGGTGTAAATTATCGATAGTCCATATCTCGGAAACTATAAGAGATAATGCAATTTGGCAACCGGCAATGTAATTAGCATGCCGAATATTACTTGGAAGTGAATTGGAACGAAATCGCCAATAGGTAAGACCATTTTACAATTTGGGCCCAAGTTAGAAGCAGAGCCTAAGGTGTAAATTATCGATAGTCCATATCTCGGAAACTATAAGAGATAATTCAATTTGGCCACCGGCAATGTAATTAGCATGCCGAATATTACTTGGAATGTGAATTGGAACGAAATCGCCAATAGATAAGACCATTTTATAATTTGGGCCCAAGTTAGAAGCAGAGCCTAAGGTGTAAATTATCGATAGTCCATATCTCGGAAACTATAAGAGATAATGCAATTTGGCAACCGGCAATGTAATTAGCATGCCGAATATTACTTGGAATGTGAATTGGAACGAAATCGCCAATAGATAAGGCCATTTTACAATTTGGGCCCAAGTTAGAAGCAGAGCCTAAGGTGTAAATTATCGATAGTCCATATCTCGGAAACTATAAGAGATAATGCAATTTGGCAACCGGCAATGTAATTAGCATGCCGAATATTACTTGGAATGTGAATTGGAACGAAATCGCCAATAGATAAGACCATTTTACAATTTGGGCCCAAGTTAGAAGCAGAGCCTAAGGTGTAAATTATCGATAGTCCATATCTCGGAAACTAAAAGAGATAATGCAATTTGGCAACCGGCAATGTAATTAGTATGCCGAATATTACTTGGAATGTGAGTTGGAACGAAATCGCCAATAGATAAGACCATTTTACAATTTGGGCCCAAGTTAGAAGCAGAGCCTAAGGTGTAAATTATCGATAGTCCATATCTCGGAAACTATAAGAGATAATGCAGTTTCGCAACCGGCAATGTAATTAGCATGCCGAATATTACTTGGAATGTGAATTGGGACGAAATCGCCAATAGATAAGACCATTTTACAATTTGGGCCCAAGTTAGAAGCAGAGCCTAAGGTGTAAATTATCGATAGTCCATATCTCGGAAACTATAAGAGATAATGCAATTTGGCAACCGGCAATGTAATTAGCATGCCGAATATTACTTGGAATGTGAATTGGAACGAAATCGCCAATAGATAAGACCATTTTACAATTTGGGCCCAAGTTAGAAGCAGAGCCTAAGGTGTAAATTATCGATAGTCCATATCTCGGAAACTATAAGAGATAATGCAATTTGGCAACCGGCAATGTAATTAGCATGCCGAATACCACTTGGAATATGAATTAGAACGAAATCGCCAATAGATAAGACCATTTTACAATTTGGGCCCAAGTTAGAAGCAGAGCCTAAGGTGTAAATTATCGATGGTCCATATCTCGGAAACTATAAGAGATAATTCAATTTGGCAACTGGCAATGTAATTAGCATGCCGAATATTACTTGGAATGTGAATTGGAACGAAATCGCCAATAGATAAGACCATTTTACAATTTGGGCCCAAGTTAGAAGCAGAGCCTAAGGTGTAAATTATCGATAGTCCATATCTCGGAAACTATAAGAGATAATGCAATTTGGCAACCGGCAATGTAATTAGCATGCCGAATATTACTCGGAATGTGAATTGGAACGAAATCGCCAATAGATAAGACGATTTTACAATTTGGGCCCAAGTTAGAAGCAGAGCCTAAGGTGTAAATTACCGATAGTTCATATCTCGGAAACTATAAGAGATAATGCAATTTAGCAACCGGCAATGTAATTAGCATGCCGAATATTACTCGGAATGTGAATTGGAACGAAATCGCCAATAGATAAGACCATTTTACAATTTGGGCCCAAGTTAGAAGCAGAGCCTAAGGTGTAAATTATCGATAGTCCATATCTCGGAAACTATAAGAGATAATGCAATTTGGCAACCGGCAATGTAATTAGCATGCCGAATATTACTTGGAATGTGAATTGGAATGAAATCGCCAATAGATAAGACCATTTTACAATTTGGGCCCAAGTTAGAAGCAGAGCCTAAGGTGTAAATTATCGATAGTCCATATCTCGGAAACTATAAGAGATAATGCAATTTGGCAACCGGCAATGTAATTAGCATGCCGAATATTACTTGGAATGTGAATTGGAACGAAATCGCCAATAGATAAGACGATTTTACAATTTGGGCCCAAGTTAGAAGCAGAGCCTAAGGTGTAAATTACCGATAGTCCATATCTCGGAAACTATAAGAGATAATGCAATTTGGCAACCGGCAATGGAATTAGCATGCCGAATATTACTTGGAATGTGAATTGGAACGAAATCGCCAATAGATAAGACCATTTTACAATTTGGGCCCAAGTTAGAAGCAGAGCCTAAGGTGTAAATTATCGATAGTCCATATCTCGGAAACTATAAGAGATAATGCAATTTGGCAACCGGCAATGTTATTAGCATGCCGAATATTACTTGGAATGTGAATTGGAATGAAATCGCCAATAGATAAGACCATTTTACAATTTGGGCCCAAGTTAGAAGCAGAGCCTAAGGTGTAAATTATCCATAGTCCATATCTCGGAAACTATAAGAGATAATGCAATTTGGCAACTGGCAATGTAATTAGCATGCCGAATATTACTTGGAATGTGAATTGGGACGAAATCGCCAATAGATAAGACCATTTTACAATTTGGGCCCAAGTTAGAAGCAAAGCCTAAGGTGTAAATTATCGATAGTCCATATCTCGGAAACTATAAGAGATAATGCAATTTGGCAACCGGCAATGTAATTAGCATGCCGAATATTACTTGGAATGTGAATTGGAATGAAATCGCCAATAGATAAGACCATTTTACAATTTGGACCCAAGTTAGAAGCAGAGCCTAAGGTGTAAATTATCCATAGTCCATATCTCGGAAACTATAAGAGATAATGCAATTTGGCAACTGGCAATGTAATTAGCATGCCGAATATTACTTGGAATGTGAATTGGGACGAAATCGCCAATAGATAAGACCATTTTACAATTTGGGCCCAAGTTAGAAGCAGAGCCTAAGGTGTAAATTATCGATAGTCCATATCTCGGAAACTATAAGAGATAATGCAATTTGGCAACCGGCAATGTAATTAGCATGCCGAATACTACTTGGAATGTGAATTGGAACGAAATCGCCAATAGATAAGACCATTTTACAGTTTGGGCCCAAGTTAGAAGCAGAGCCTAAGGTTAAAAATAATAGATAGTCCATATCTCGGAAACTATAAGAGATAATGCAATTTGGGAACCGGCAATGTAATTAGCATGCCGAATATTACTTGGAATGTGAATTGGAACGAAATCGCCAATAGATAAGACCATTTTACAATTTGGGCCTAAGTTAGAAGCAGAGCCTAAGTTGTAAATTATCGATAGTCCATATTTCGGAAACTATAAGAGATAATGCAACTTGGCCACCGGCAATGTAATTAGCATGCCGAATATTACTTGGAATGTGAATTGGAACGAAATCGCCAATAGGTAAGACCATTTTACAATTTGGGCCCAAGTTAGAAGCAGAGCCTAAGGTGTAAATTATCGATAGTCCATATCTCGGAAACTATAGGAGATAATTCAATTTGGCAACCGGCAATGTAATTAGCATGCCGAATATTACTTGGAATGTGAATTGGAACGAAATCGCCAATAGGTAAGACCATTTTACAATTTGGGCCCAAGTTAGAAGCAGAGCCTAAGGTGTAAATTATCCATAGTCCATATCTCGGAAACTATAAGAGATAATGCAATTTGGCAACTGGCAATGTAATTAGCATGCCGAATATTACTTGGAATGTGAATTGGGACGAAATCGCCAATAGATAAGACCATTTTACAATTTGGGCCCAAGTTAGAAGCAGAGCCTAAGGTGTAAATTATCGATAGTCCATATCTCGGAAACTATAAGAGATAATGCAATTTGGCAACCGGCAATGTAATTAGCATGCCGAATATTACTTGGAATGTGAATTGGAATGAAATCGCCAATAGATAAGACCATTTTACAATTTGGACCCAAGTTAGAAGCAGAGCCTAAGGTGTAAATTATCCATAGTCCATATCTCGGAAACTATAAGAGATAATGCAATTTGGCAACTGGCAATGTAATTAGCATGCCGAATATTACTTGGAATGTGAATTGGGACGAAATCGCCAATAGATAAGACCATTTTACAATTTGGGCCCAAGTTAGAAGCAGAGCCTAAGGTGTAAATTATCGATAGTCCATATCTCGGAAACTATAAGAGATAATGCAATTTGGCAACCGGCAATGTAATTAGCATGCCGAATACTACTTGGAATGTGAATTGGAACGAAATCGCCAATAGATAAGACCATTTTACAGTTTGGGCCCAAGTTAGAAGCAGAGCCTAAGGTTAAAAATAATCGATAGTCCATATCTCGGAAACTATAAGAGATAATGCAATTTGGGAACCGGCAATGTAATTAGCATGCCGAATATTACTTGGAATGTGAATTGGAACGAAATCGCCAATAGATAAGACCATTTTACAATTTGGGCCCAAGTTAGAAGCAGAGCCTAAGGTGTAAATTATCGATAGTCCATATTTCGGAAACTATAAGAGATAATGCAATTTGGCAACCGGCAATGTAATTAGCATGCCGAATATTACTTGGAATGTGAATTGGAACGAAATCGCCAATAGATAAGACCATTTTACAATTTGGGCCCAAGTTAGAAGCAGAGCCTAAGGTGTAAATTATCGATAGTCCATATCTCGGAAACTATAAGAGATAATGCAATTTGGCAACCGGCAATGTAATTAGCATGCCGAATATTACTTGGAATGTGAATTGGAACGAAATCGCCAATAGATAAGACCATTTTACAATTTGGGCCCAAGTTAGAAGCAGAGCCTAAGGTGTAAATTATCGATAGTCCATATTTCGGAAACTATAAGAGATAATGCAATTTGGCAACCGGCAATGTAATTAGCATGCCGAATATTACTTGGAATGTGAATTGGAACGAAATCGCCAATAGATAAGACCATTTTACAATTTGGGCCCAAGTTAGAAGCAGAGCCTAAGGTGTAAATTATCGATAGTCCATATCTCGGAAACTATAAGAGATAATGCAATTTGGCAACCGGCAATGTAATTAGCATGCCGAATATTACTTGGAAGTGAATTGGAACGAAATCGCCAATAGGTAAGACCATTTTACAATTTGGGCCCAAGTTAGAAGCAGAGCCTAAGGTGTAAATTATCGATAGTCCATATCTCGGAAACTATAAGAGATAATTCAATTTGGCCACCGGCAATGTAATTAGCATGCCGAATATTACTTGGAATGTGAATTGGAACGAAATCGCCAATAGATAAGACCATTTTATAATTTGGGCCCAAGTTAGAAGCAGAGCCTAAGGTGTAAATTATCGATAGTCCATATCTCGGAAACTATAAGAGATAATGCAATTTGGCAACCGGCAATGTAATTAGCATGCCGAATATTACTTGGAATGTGAATTGGAACGAAATCGCCAATAGATAAGGCCATTTTACAATTTGGGCCCAAGTTAGAAGCAGAGCCTAAGGTGTAAATTATCGATAGTCCATATCTCGGAAACTATAAGAGATAATGCAATTTGGCAACCGGCAATGTAATTAGCATGCCGAATATTACTTGGATTGTGAATTGGAACGAAATCGCCAATAGATAAGACCATTTTACAATTTGGGCCCAAGTTAGAAGCAGAGCCTAAGGTGTAAATTATCGATAGTCCATATCTCGGAAACTAAAAGAGATAATGCAATTTGGCAACCGGCAATGTAATTAGTATGCCGAATATTACTTGGAATGTGAGTTGGAACGAAATCGCCAATAGATAAGACCATTTTACAATTTGGGCCCAAGTTAGAAGCAGAGCCTAAGGTGTAAATTATTGATAGTCCATATCTCGGAAACTATAAGAGATAATGCAGTTTCGCAACCGGCAATGTAACTAGCATGCCGAATATTACTTGGAATGTGAATTGGGACGAAATCGCCAATAGATAAGACCATTTTACAATTTGGGCCCAAGTTAGAAGCAGAGCCTAAGGTGTAAATTATCGATAGTCCATATCTCGGAAACTATAAGAGATAATGCAATTTGGCAACCGGCAATGTAATTAGCATGCCGAATATTACTTGGAATGTGAATTGGAACGAAATCGCCAATAGATAAGACCATTTTACAATTTGGGCCCAAGTTAGAAGCAGAGCCTAAGGTGTAAATTATCGATAGTCCATATCTCGGAAACTATAAGAGATAATGCAATTTGGCAACCGGCAATGTAATTAGCATGCCGAATACCACTTGGAATATGAATTAGAACGAAATCGCCAATAGATAAGACCATTTTACAATTTGGGCCCAAGTTAGAAGCAGAGCCTAAGGTGTAAATTATCGATGGTCCATATCTCGGAAACTATAAGAGATAATTCAATTTGGCAACTGGCAATGTAATTAGCATGCCGAATATTACTTGGAATGTGAATTGGAACGAAATCGCCAATAGATAAGACCATTTTACAATTTGGGCCCAAGTTAGAAGCAGAGCCTAAGGTGTAAATTATCGATAGTCCATATCTCGGAAACTATAAGAGATAATGCAATTTGGCAACCGGCAATGTAATTAGCATGCCGAATATTACTCGGAATGTGAATTGGAACGAAATCGCCAATAGATAAGACGATTTTACAATTTGGGCCCAAGTTAGAAGCAGAGCCTAAGGTGTAAATTACCGATAGTTCATATCTCGGAAACTATAAGAGATAATGCAATTTAGCAACCGGCAATGTAATTAGCATGCCGAATATTACTCGGAATGTGAATTGGAACGAAATCGCCAATAGATAAGACCATTTTACAATTTGGGCCCAAGTTAGAAGCAGAGCCTAAGGTGTAAATTATCGATAGTCCATATCTCGGAAACTATAAGAGATAATGCAATTTGGCAACCGGCAATGTAATTAGCATGCCGAATATTACTTGGAATGTGAATTGGAATGAAATCGCCAATAGATAAGACCATTTTACAATTTGGGCCCAAGTTAGAAGCAGAGCCTAAGGTGTAAATTATCGATAGTCCATATCTCGGAAACTATAAGAGATAATGCAATTTGGCAACCGGCAATGTAATTAGCATGCCGAATATTACTTGGAATGTGAATTGGAACGAAATCGCCAATAGATAAGACGATTTTACAATTTGGGCCCAAGTTAGAAGCAGAGCCTAAGGTGTAAATTACCGATAGTCCATATCTCGGAAACTATAAGAGATAATGCAATTTGGCAACCGGCAATGTAATTAGCATGCCGAATATTACTTGGAATGTGAATTGGAACGAAATCGCCAATAGATAAGACCATTTTACAATTTGGGCCCAAGTTAGAAGCAGAGCCTAAGGTGTAAATTATCGATAGTCCATATCTCGGAAACTATAAGAGATAATGCAATTTGGCAACCGGCAATGTTATTAGCATGCCGAATATTACTTGGAATGTCAATTGGAATGAAATCGCCAATAGATAAGACCATTTTACAATTTGGGCCCAAGTTAGAAGCAGAGCCTAAGGTGTAAATTATCCATAGTCCATATCTCGGAAACTATAAGAGATAATGCAATTTGGCAACTGGCAATGTAATTAGCATGCCGAATATTACTTGGAATGTGAATTGGAATGAAATCGCCAATAGATAAGACCATTTTACAATTTGGGCCCAAGTTAGAAGCAGAGCCTAAGGTGTAAATTATCGATAGTCCATATCTCGGAAACTATAAGAGATAATGCAATTTGGCAACCGGCAATGTTATTAGCATGCCGAATATTACTTGGAATGTCAATTGGAATGAAATCGCCAATAGATAAGACCATTTTACAATTTGGGCCCAAGTTAGAAGCAGAGCCTAAGGTGTAAATTATCGATAGTCCATATCTCGGAAACTATAAGAGATAATGCAATTTGGCAACCGGCAATGTAATTAGCATGCCGAATATTACTTGGAATGTGAATTGGAATGAAATCGCCAATAGATAAGACCATTTTACAATTTGGACCCAAGTTAGAAGCAGAGCCTAAGGTGTAAATTATCCATAGTCCATATCTCGGAAACTATAAGAGATAATGCAATTTGGCAACTGGCAATGTAATTAGCATGCCGAATATTACTTGGAATGTGAATTGGGACGAAATCGCCAATAGATAAGACCATTTTACAATTTGGGCCCAAGTTAGAAGCAGAGCCTAAGGTGTAAATTATCGATAGTCCATATCTCGGAAACTATAAGAGATAATGCAATTTGGCAACCGGCAATGTAATTAGCATGCCGAATACTACTTGGAATGTGAATTGGAACGAAATCGCCAATAGATAAGACCATTTTACAGTTTGGGCCCAAGTTAGAAGCAGAGCCTAAGGTTAAAAATAATAGATAGTCCATATCTCGGAAACTATAAGAGATAATGCAATTTGGGAACCGGCAATGTAATTAGCATGCCGAATATTACTTGGAATATGAATTGGAACGAAATCGCCAATAGATAAGACCATTTTACAATTTGGGCCCAAGTTAGAAGCAGAGCCTAAGTTGTAAATTATCGATAGTCCATATTTCGGAAACTATAAGAGATAATGCAACTTGGCCACCGGCAATGTAATTAGCATGCCGAATATTACTTGGAATGTGAATTGGAACGAAATCGCCAATAGGTAAGACCATTTTACAATTTGGGCCCAAGTTAGAAGCAGAGCCTAAGGTGTAAATTATCGATAGTCCATATCTCGGAAACTATAGGAGATAATTCAATTTGGCAACCGGCAATGTAATTAGCATGCCGAATATTACTTGGAATGTGAATTGGAACGAAATCGCCAATAGATAAGACCATTTTACAATTAGGGCCCAAGTTAGAAGCAGAGCCTAAGGTGTAAATTATCGATAGTCCATATCTCGGAAACTATAAGAGATAATGCAACTTGGCCACCGGCAATGTAATTAGCATGCCGAATATTACTTGGAATGTGAATTGGAACGAAATCGCCAATAGGTAAGACCATTTTACAATTTGGGCCCAAGTTAGAAGCAGAGCCTAAGGTGTAAATTATCGATAGTCCATATCTCGGAAACTATAGGAGATAATTCAATTTGGCAACCGGCAATGTAATTAGCATGCCGAATATTACTTGGAATGTGAATTGGAACGAAATCGCCAATAGATAAGACCATTTTACAATTTGGGCCCAAGTTAGAAGCAGATCCTAAGGTGTAAATTATCGATAGTCCATATCTCGGAAACTATAAGAGATAATGCAATTTGGCAACCGGCAATGTAATTAGCATGCCGAATATTACTTGGAATGTGAATTGGAACGAAATAGCCAATAGATAAGACCATTTTACAATTTGGGCCCAAGTTAGAAGCAGAGCCTAAGGTGTAAATTATCGATAGTCCATATCTCTGAAACTATAAGAGATAATGCAATTTGGCAACCGGCAATGTAATTAGCATGCCGAATACTACTTGGAATGTGAATTGGAACGAAATCGCCAATAGATAAGACCATTTTACAGTTTGGGCCCAAGTTAGAAGCAGAGCCTAAGGTTAAAAATAATCGATAGTCCATATCTCGGAAACTATAAGAGATAATGCAATTTGGGAACCGGCAATGTAATTAGCATGCCGAATATTACTTGGAATGTGAATTGGAACGAAATCGCCAATAGATAAGACCATTTTACAATTTGGGCCCAAGTTAGAAGCAGAGCCTAAGGTGTAAATTATCGATAGTCCATATTTCGGAAACTATAAGAGATAATGCAACTTGGCCACCGGCAATGTAATTAGCATGCCGAATATTACTTGGAATGTGAATTGGAACGAAATCGCCAATAGGTAAGACCATTTTACAATTTGGGCCCAAGTTAGAAGCAGAGCCTAAGGTGTAAATTATCGATAGTCCATATCTCGGAAACTATAAGAGATAATGCAATTTGGCAACCGGCAATGTAATTAGCATGCCGAATATTACTTGGAATGTGAATTGGAACGAAATCGCCAATAGATAAGACGATTTTACAATTTGGGCCCAAGTTAGAAGCAGAGCCTAAGGTGTAAATTACCGATAGTCCATATCTCGGAAACTATAAGAGATAATGCAATTTGGCAACCGGCAATGTAATTAGCATGCCGAATATTACTTGGAATGTGAATTGGAACGAAATCGCCAATAGATAAGACCATTTTACAGTTTGGGCCCAAGTTAGAAGCAGAGCCTAAGGTTAAAAATAATCGATAGTCCATATCTCGGAAACTATAAGAGATAATGCAATTTGGGAACCGGCAATGTAATTAGCATGCCGAATATTACTTGGAATGTGAATTGGAACGAAATCGCCAATAGATAAGACCATTTTACAGTTTGGGCCCAAGTTAGAAGCAGAGCCTAAGGTTAAAAATAATCGATAGTCCATATCTCGGAAACTATAAGAGATAATGCAATTTGGGAACCGGCAATGTAATTAGCATGCCGAATATTACTTGGAATGTGAATTGGAACGAAATCGCCAATAGATAAGACCATTTTACAATTTGGGCCCAAGTTAGAAGCAGAGCCTAAGGTGTAAATTATCGATAGTCCATATTTCGGAAACTATAAGAGATAATGCAATTTGGCAACCGGCAATGTAATTAGCATGCCGAATATTACTTGGAATGTGAATTGGAACGAAATCGCCAATAGATAAGACCATTTTACAATTTGGGCCCAAGTTAGAAGCAGAGCCTAAGGTGTAAATTATCGATAGTCCATATCTCGGAAACTATAAGAGATAATGCAATTTGGCAACCGGCAATGTAATTAACATGCCGAATATTACTTGGAATGTGAATTGGAACGAAATCGCCAATAGATAAGACCATATTACAATTTGGGCCCAAGTTAGAAGCAGAGCCTAAGGTGTAAATTATCGATAGTCCATATCTCGGAAACTATAAGAGATAATGAAATTTGGCAACCGGCAATGTAATTAGCATGCCGAATATTACTTGGAATGTGAATTGGAACGAAATCACCAATAGATAAGACCATTTTACAATTTGGGCCCAAGTTAGAAGCAGAGCCTAAGGTGTAAATTATCGATAGTCCATATCTCGGAAACTATAAGAGATAATGCAATTTGGCAACCGGCAATGTAATTAGCATGCCGAATATTACTTGGAAGTGAATTGGAACGAAATCGCCAATAGGTAAGACCATTTTACAATTTGGGCCCAAGTTAGAAGCAGAGCCTAAGGTGTAAATTATCGATAGTCCATATCTCGGAAACTATAAGAGATAATTCAATTTGGCCACCGGCAATGTAATTAGCATGCCGAATATTACTTGGAATGTGAATTGGAACGAAATCGCCAATAGATAAGACCATTTTATAATTTGGGCCCAAGTTAGAAGCAGAGCCTAAGGTGTAAATTATCGATAGTCCATATCTCGGAAACTATAAGAGATAATGCAATTTGGCAACCGGCAATGTAATTAGCATGCCGAATATTACTTGGAATGTGAATTGGAACGAAATCGCCAATAGATAAGGCCATTTTACAATTTGGGCCCAAGTTAGAAGCAGAGCCTAAGGTGTAAATTATCGATAGTCCATATCTCGGAAACTATAAGAGATAATGCAATTTGGCAACCGGCAATGTAATTAGCATGCCGAATATTACTTGGAATGTGAATTGGAACGAAATCGCCAATAGATAAGACCATTTTACAATTTGGGCCCAAGTTAGAAGCAGAGCCTAAGGTGTAAATTATCGATAGTCCATATCTCGGAAACTAAAAGAGATAATGCAATTTGGCAACCGGCAATGTAATTAGTATGCCGAATATTACTTGGAATGTGAGTTGGAACGAAATCGCCAATAGATAAGACCATTTTACAATTTGGGCCCAAGTTAGAAGCAGAGCCTAAGGTGTAAATTATCGATAGTCCATATCTCGGAAACTATAAGAGATAATGCAGTTTCGCAACCGGCAATGTAATTAGCATGCCGAATATTACTTGGAATGTGAATTGGGACGAAATCGCCAATAGATAAGACCATTTTACAATTTGGGCCCAAGTTAGAAGCAGAGCCTAAGGTGTAAATTATCGATAGTCCATATCTCGGAAACTATAAGAGATAATGCAATTTGGCAACCGGCAATGTAATTAGCATGCCGAATATTACTTGGAATGTGAATTGGAACGAAATCGCCAATAGATAAGACCATTTTACAATTTGGGCCCAAGTTAGAAGCAGAGCCTAAGGTGTAAATTATCGATAGTCCATATCTCGGAAACTATAAGAGATAATGCAATTTGGCAACCGGCAATGTAATTAGCATGCCGAATACCACTTGGAATATGAATTAGAACGAAATCGCCAATAGATAAGACCATTTTACAATTTGGGCCCAAGTTAGAAGCAGAGCCTAAGGTGTAAATTATCGATGGTCCATATCTCGGAAACTATAAGGGATAATTCAATTTGGCAACTGGCAATGTAATTAGCATGCCGAATATTACTTGGAATGTGATTTGGAACGAAATCGCCAATAGATAAGACCATTTTACAATTTGGGCCCAAGTTAGAAGCAGAGCCTAAGGTGTAAATTATCGATAGTCCATATCTCGGAAACTATAAGAGATAATGCAATTTGGCAACCGGCAATGTAATTAGCATGCCGAATATTACTCGGAATGTGAATTGGAACGAAATCGCCAATAGATAAGACGATTTTACAATTTGGGCCCAAGTTAGAAGCAGAGCCTAAGGTGTAAATTACCGATAGTTCATATCTCGGAAACTATAAGAGATAATGCAATTTAGCAACCGGCAATGTAATTAGCATGCCGAATATTACTCGGAATGTGAATTGGAACGAAATCGCCAATAGATAAGACCATTTTACAATTTGGGCCCAAGTTAGAAGCAGAGCCTAAGGTGTAAATTATCGATAGTCCATATCTCGGAAACTATAAAAGATAATGCAATTTGGCAACCGGCAATGTAATTAGCATGCCGAATATTACTTGGAATGTGAATTGGAATGAAATCGCCAATAGATAAGACCATTTTACAATTTGGGCCCAAGTTAGAAGCAGAGCCTAAGGTGTAAATTATCGATAGTCCATATCTCGGAAACTATAAGAGATAATGCAATTTGGCAACCGGCAATGTAATTAGCATGCCGAATATTACTTGGAATGTGAATTGGAACGAAATCGCCAATAGATAAGACGATTTTACAATTTGGGCCCAAGTTAGAAGCAGAGCCTAAGGTGTAAATTACCGATAGTCCATATCTCGGAAACTATAAGAGATAATGCAATTTGGCAACCGGCAATGTAATTAGCATGCCGAATATTACTTGGAATGTGAATTGGAACGAAATCGCCAATAGATAAGACCATTTTACAATTTGGGCCCAAGTTAGAAGCAGAGCCTAAGGTGTAAATTATCGATAGTCCATATCTCGGAAACTATAAGAGATAATGCAATTTGGCAACCGGCAATGTTATTAGCATGCCGAATATTACTTGGAATGTGAATTGGAATGAAATCGCCAATAGATAAGACCATTTTACAATTTGGGCCCAAGTTAGAAGCAGAGCCTAAGGTGTAAATTATCCATAGTCCATATCTCGGAAACTATAAGAGATAATGCAATTTGGCAACTGGCAATGTAATTAGCATGCCGAATATTACTTGGAATGTGAATTGGGACGAAATCGCCAATAGATAAGACCATTTTACAATTTGGGCCCAAGTTAGAAGCAAAGCCTAAGGTGTAAATTATCGATAGTCCATATCTCGGAAACTATAAGAGATAATGCAATTTGGCAACCGGCAATGTAATTAGCATGCCGAATATTACTTGGAATGTGAATTGGAATGA
This sequence comes from Rhynchophorus ferrugineus, assembly GCF_030347505.1. NCBI lineage: Eukaryota > Metazoa > Arthropoda > Insecta > Coleoptera > Curculionidae > Rhynchophorus > Rhynchophorus ferrugineus. The sequence goes on from NW_027472926.1 coordinate 158,596, forward strand.
AATCGCCAATAGATAAGACCATTTTACAATTTGGACCCAAGTTAGAAGCAGAGCCTAAGGTGTAAATTATCCATAGTCCATATCTCGGAAACTATAAGAGATAATGCAATTTGGCAACTGGCAATGTAATTAGCATGCCGAATATTACTTGGAATGTGAATTGGGACGAAATCGCCAATAGATAAGACCATTTTACAATTTGGGCCCAAGTTAGAAGCAGAGCCTAAGGTGTAAATTATCGATAGTCCATATCTCGGAAACTATAAGAGATAATGCAATTTGGCAACCGGCAATGTAATTAGCATGCCGAATACTACTTGGAATGTGAATTGGAACGAAATCGCCAATAGATAAGACCATTTTACAGTTTGGGCCCAAGTTAGAAGCAGAGCCTAAGGTTAAAAATAATAGATAGTCCATATCTCGGAAACTATAAGAGATAATGCAATTTGGGAACCGGCAATGTAATTAGCATGCCGAATATTACTTGGAATGTGAATTGGAACGAAATCGCCAATAGATAAGACCATTTTACAATTTGGGCCCAAGTTAGAAGCAGAGCCTAAGTTGTAAATTATCGATAGTCCATATTTCGGAAACTATAAGAGATAATGCAACTTGGCCACCGGCAATGTAATTAGCATGCCGAATATTACTTGGAATGTGAATTGGAACGAAATCGCCAATAGGTAAGACCATTTTACAATTTGGGCCCAAGTTAGAAGCAGAGCCTAAGGTGTAAATTATCGATAGTCCATATCTCGGAAACTATAGGAGATAATTCAATTTGGCAACCGGCAATGTAATTAGCATGCCGAATATTACTTGGAATGTGAATTGGAACGAAATCGCCAATAGGTAAGACCATTTTACAATTTGGGCCCAAGTTAGAAGCAGAGCCTAAGGTGTAAATTATCCATAGTCCATATCTCGGAAACTATAAGAGATAATGCAATTTGGCAACTGGCAATGTAATTAGCATGCCGAATATTACTTGGAATGTGAATTGGGACGAAATCGCCAATAGATAAGACCATTTTACAATTTGGGCCCAAGTTAGAAGCAGAGCCTAAGGTGTAAATTATCGATAGTCCATATCTCGGAAACTATAAGAGATAATGCAATTTGGCAACCGGCAATGTAATTAGCATGCCGAATATTACTTGGAATGTGAATTGGAATGAAATCGCCAATAGATAAGACCATTTTACAATTTGGACCCAAGTTAGAAGCAGAGCCTAAGGTGTAAATTATCCATAGTCCATATCTCGGAAACTATAAGAGATAATGCAATTTGGCAACTGGCAATGTAATTAGCATGCCGAATATTACTTGGAATGTGAATTGGGACGAAATCGCCAATAGATAAGACCATTTTACAATTTGGGCCCAAGTTAGAAGCAGAGCCTAAGGTGTAAATTATCGATAGTCCATATCTCGGAAACTATAAGAGATAATGCAATTTGGCAACCGGCAATGTAATTAGCATGCCGAATACTACTTGGAATGTGAATTGGAACGAAATCGCCAATAGATAAGACCATTTTACAGTTTGGGCCCAAGTTAGAAGCAGAGCCTAAGGTTAAAAATAATCGATAGTCCATATCTCGGAAACTATAAGAGATAATGCAATTTGGGAACCGGCAATGTAATTAGCATGCCGAATATTACTTGGAATGTGAATTGGAACGAAATCGCCAATA